>NW_028281214.1:185000-225000 GCF_059751285.1 Brachycentrus maculatus
TATATTTTAAATTAATTTCAACCCTTATGTGGAGTCACTCCAGGGGGGTTGATTTTTACCCGCATCTGTTGCATATGTCACAGAAATTCACATTAATTAGTTACATGATTTGATTTGGAATTCGGGTTTATTATATTTGCAAGACAGTACCCCATAAGATGGACTCCAAAAATTCTACGATGGAGACCTTGCGAGAACAAAAGAGGTGTCGGAAGACCGCAAAAGAGATGGTCCATCGACATAGTCGCTGTGGGGGGTAAAAACTGTCTGCGAGCAGCAACCAGCCGCAGGAAATGGAAAGAAGGGGAAGAAGCCTATATCCAGCAGTGAAGATTAGAGGGCTCAAAAAGAATAAGATGAAGATGATTTCATTTTAATACATAAATTATTTATTTTCAATGAATTTCTTAAATAAAATTCGAGGATATGAAAATACTATCGTATAAATCTTTTAAAATGCACCATTAGATATGTCAGGCCTTGGTTATTCTTCTTGGGCCTTTTGTGCTCGACTGCTGAATATAGGCCTCTTCCGTATCATTTCATTTATTTCAGTCTGTTGCTGCTTGCAGCTATTTTCAACCACCTTACAGTGGCTTTGTCGTCGGACCATTTTTTGATGGTCTTCCGACGCCTATTTTATTCTCCCAAGGTCTTCATCTCTAAATTTAAGTTGTCTACCTTGTGGAGTTGACCTTGGCTTTATGTGAATATATTACTGCAATCCTGCTAGTTTTTTAAAATTTTATTTTATAATATATTTAATCTAAGCTATTGACTTTCATAAAATGTATATTGAATGTTTCCTATATATACCCAGATTTTAATTTGTTTCTTCATAAATGTATAAAATATGAAAAAAAAGACGTTTCTGGAGAAGTCATGTGGGAAAAGCGAGTTCGGATCGAGTGGTGAGGATAGCAGCGGACAGCTGCATAAGTGGGATCAGACCCCCAGGAAGACCATCTTAACGATGGAGGGATAGCTGGTCTTCCACCTCCCAGGAGCGGACCGGAGAATTTTATGACCTAATCCTTATAAAAGAAGAAGAAGATAAAATGTGTGTAAGGTTCTACTTTGTCAATAATCAGACTTCCATATTCTTCCTCATTTTTTTGATGTATTATTAAGCTCATGAGTGGATGATACCCAGATTTGGGCACACTCAAAGTGAAGTAATAGGGTAGACATTGTTTCTTTGTCCATATGGAAAGCACGCCCCTGACTGATTTTTTATTCGAAAAACTGCAGCTTAATATGTATTCAACGATCGAGCTAACGACGTGTCATTCTGGTGCAGTGCCTTGTACACCATTTGGTTGCGGAACAAGAAGTTTATTTAAATAAATAGTATTTTGATATTTGTACATGTTATTCTTCGGTCCTTAGTGCGTGTTGGTCCTGGGGAAGACCAAAAACGCATGTGATTATTTTTTATACAGTTTTTAACATAGAAATAGTGCTATGGCAGTGACGTGTAGTATTTTTTTGGTACTAGCGTAGTAGTTGTCCTGATGAAGAGACCGATACGTCTCGAAACCGGTATAATTATATTTCAGTGTGTGGTTATATACTTGTATTTAAAAAACTACACAATTAAAAAAATATATTTTTTAATACTTTATATTATAATTGTACAATATGATAAATTGTACTTTCATTGTTTTGAAATGCGTTAACAATATTTTAAAAATTAAAATATCAATTTTAAATATTCTGTTATATTTCTTTGGATTTATTTTTTGTTTTGAAATTTTAATTTTACTTGGCAAATACAAAAATCTTATTTAATATTTTGTGAAAATTATTTCGATGCATCCAGCATCAGTTTTAAATATCGTTTTTGAAGTTATAGTAATTTTTACCAAGTAAAATTTGAATAAAAAATTAATGGTATTATAGTAAAGTGAATGCCGATTCCCAAATGTTTTTGTTGTTGTTGATGTAACAATTGATTTTATCGATAAATAATGATGATATGAAACTACTTTGAATTCTGCTTTATACAGATTTTATTGAATTTGACCTTTGATCCTCACACATATGGTATTTCAGAAGAATTCATGGCTGTGATAGAGGTTCCCTTTTTGCTTGTATAAAATTCCAGATATCACTATTGGTTCCGATTCATAGGGAATTCTCCTCCCTTCGCTATAACAGGGTTGCCTTTGACACCGCCGAGGTATTCACAAGGGACGCCATTTTCCCTTCCCGCCATTTTCTTTTCCCGCCTTTGCGCGATACGACACTAGCGCGATCTGGCGCCAAAGGTAAATAAGTAAGACGTATGCAGATATTCCAGAGCACGTCTCGGATTTCTATACTTCAATAAACGAATAAAAGCTGTCGAAAGGCGCACGAACCACTCCAATGGTGTCAATTTTAATGATATACAATGTGAAACGAGTAACGCTTTTAAAGAGTCATATATTATACACACATAACAATATTGCTAAATGTATGTTAGGTGCTAAGTGGATAGAAATAAATAAAATATTATTTTCTTACAACAAAATATCTAGGTGCATTGGAGTTGTGAATACAATTAAATAGTGAGCAGGATTATCTGATATTTATTGAAAAATAATGGCGAATCTAACTCTACTCTGAAGGGTAAAACTAATTGCTTTGCGGGTGTGTTATACATTCTATTTCATTATTGATAAGTTAAGTATTAACTTTGCGTAATTACGTGTTGATTGTTTTATAAAAATAAATACGATTAGTTTTGAGAACTATTGGTGAGAACATATCAACGGGTGAAGGTTTGTACATTTACCTTATGTGTATATATGAAATGTGGTATTCTCATATTTATTAACAAGAAGTCGTTCTCATATTGAAACTGAAAGTAGTCTAATTGTAGTATTTTTTGTATAGGAATTTACTATATTTTTTGTTTATTATTTATTTTTATAAAAATTGTGAAATAAAGCTTTTTATTTAAAAAAAGTATGATTGTAAGGTGACTTGAAAGAACCACTTATCTCGATATAAATAAAACGGTTTTGATTAACATGCATTTTATATTTTGCAATTCTTTTATATTTTACGTTTAAAATTTAATCATTTTAATTTTGTGTTTAAAAATACCGGCTTGATTAAAAACCGTCGATGCGAATAAAAGTGATTTAATTTAAACATCGCAAAGAAAAATGATAATTAAATATTTATACCGTAGCCTTTCCGTTTGGCTTCTGCCCACGAAGCGTGAAATTTAATCATAGAAGAAAGCGTTTGAAATTTCATTTAACATTCGCCGATTGTTTTAGCAATCTGAGCAAGAGTCAATTTAAAAATTCAATACTTTTCAGCGGGAAAATAAACCGCAAAGTTTTAAAATATTCACGGCGCGAATGGTTCCTTGCTAAAAATCGCTAACTTATATCAAATTGCCTATAAATCGTGTTCCCGTAATTGAATACAAATAAAATAACGCCGGGAGAGCGCTTTTCCATTACACGATGGCGCATTTTTTCAATCGGAGTTTGGGTTTCATTCGGTTTGTAATCGGTTCGGATGCTAACGATGTTAGTAAATCGGAGGTAATACGAAACGGTTCACTGGGCTAAAGATAGTGAGATCGAATATTTGTTTAAATTTATTGTCTTTACATTTATTCATTCATTGTCTTTTTTATTATATTTATTTTACTTAATCATTGTTTTTTGTGTTAAAATTTATTTTATTAATAATTTCTCTTTATTTTATTACGTAAATGTTATTTCACCATTGTTTTTTTATCCTTTGAGTTTTTGTAAATACAGATTGGTGTGGTATTCTATTCTTTCGACTACGCCTATGGGCAAACGGTGTGATGGTAAGTTAGACTTATTACTTGGTTGTGGTATTAATCAATGTTATTTTTTTGTTCTTTAATTTGTTTTATTTATCTCTTACATATTTGTAACATAATATATAAAATACCTCCTGCCAAACTTCACGACATCGTAACTATGTTTTTGCCCAGTTTGAGTAAAAATACAATGTTATATATTGCAAAATATTTTATGTAAATTATATCTCATACACATACATTTATATGTATTATAATGTTCATAAACATATAGTCATTGGTATCCATAGAAAATAAATACAGAAATATTATTTGAAATAAATCATTTTAAATTAAATATAACATGTTTAAGCGAAAAAAAATATGTTTCGATATGGTGGAATATGGTCTAAGTTCGACCCTCGTTCTTTCTCAACTCAATTTCTCCTTTCACATACAAACGATTTAAATTAAAATTTAAAATAAAAAATAGGGAATAATTGTATTATTTTAGCCACAAGCAATTTTTGAAAAATATAAACGAGTGCCTCGATATATTGCAGATTACTGAGGTTTATTTAGAACAAAAAACATTTTTTATGCGAAACATGAAAGTCAGAAAAATAATAAAATCAACTACCCTGGAAATCCCTATCGCAGTTAATCGCAGTCGTGTAAATCGTAAATGGAAATATGCATGTACGAGTAGGCGGTATTTTATTCCCGATTATAAAAACATACGCTGGGACATTTGGTATTCCCCGATCTTGTCTAAACCCTTTGTACTTTTAAAAATGTCTCCAATAGGGGTTGGTATGGGGAGCGGGAGCGGGAGCGGGTAGCGGGTAATAGTAGCGTTCGCCGAGTGTGTAGCATGAGTGTGAAATGTAAATGAGGCGATGCTCGTAAATTATCACGGCAATTCCTTCAGGATTTATCATCCTAGCTTATTCCGATATAGCGCTAATTTCACACATGGACCGCGAGGTGTTAAAACTACCAATTACGATAGATTCACACTGTAGATCCGTTTGGCGAAAAAGCAGTGACACTGTGCTTAACATACGCCGTGGCGTGGTTAGGGAGACGCTCGACTGCGAAACTAGCGTCGTGGGTTCGATTCCCGTCAAATGAAAAATAAATTCAACAAAGATATATTTTCAATTGGTCTTGGTGTTTGTGATGTATTTTTTACATTCAACATCCCTATCCTTACTATCCTATCTGCCATTACCATTTTAAAGTGGTATTTTTTATAAAATGATTAGAAGGGTGTTATATGTGTAATACCATTTTACCATTATCATTATAAGACCATTTTAAAGTGGTATTACACAAAGTGAACGATGAATGTTAAGGAGAGTGTAATATTATACTTTGCTTGATTATCGCCTCTCACACATTATTTTGATGACGCGATAAACTTACAACATTTAAAAATATTTTCTCCTTCTAAGTACAGCAAGCATATAGAGTGTTGATTGAGATAAGAATTGTAGAATTTATTGATTTGGCGTTTGATTTGTAAAACTCCATTTCAATTTATGTATTCTTTTGTGAAATCAAACACAGATTTTTCGAGTCTACTAAGTTGTATTTTATTGTTTAGAAACACATAAAAATTTATATCGTGAGAATTGTTTCGCCTAGTTATGGCATTTTCAAACGAATGTGAAGATTAAATGGACTGACGGTCCTTATATTGCTATGCAATATATACAATATGGCTAGACAACAATAGTTAATGGGCATGTAGGTACGTTCACGTATACTTATTTTAAGAAAAGGAAGAATCTAATGACATGGCAATTGTGATAGAATTAATGTTTTACCGCTAAATATAGTTATTGATATTTGACTCCAATATATGACCCATTTTGATGTGGTCTTTAGCAATAAAACACAACTTAGTAGAATTAAAAAAATCTGTGTTTCATTTAACAAATAATACATGAAAAAAGGATTTTAAAATCAAAAAAATGTTCTGAATTTTGTCGAGTCACCAGAATAATGCAAGAGCTGCGATAACCATGCGCGAGAAGCAAGGTATTAAATTTTAAACGATACTGCGAAAATTTTCTGAGACATTTCTCGCGTGTTTCGAGTGATAACTACGGGAGGATGCTGTAATGATACACTAGAATTTTGTGAGGCGGAGAATTACACCGAACGTAGGACATTGTTTATTTCTATCTTTGAATTTACGCGACGCGGGAGTGAATTACATCGGGGGTAAATACACGGAAAGGTGATTAAAGCAACGACAAAGGAAGTACTGTAATTTGTTTTTCATTATGCAAGATAATTGGAAATTATTCCGAACAAATAATACGTATCCATTTTCACTTAAATATCATAAGAATTTAAGAACAGTACTTATTTATTTATTTATTTGAAAATTAATACAGCGCACATTTCGTGGAAATCAATTCATGGACGAATTACAATTTACGGTGATTTTATGTACACACACACAAGTACACACACTTTTTTTACTTCCGTACGCACGCTCGGCTACCGTGCTGGAGGTCCTGGGTTCGATTCCCATGGGGGTGGTCAGATAAATATAAGTGATTTTTTCATTCTAATATTTATTCTATTTGCCCTGGACTAGAACCTGAAGCGGAAGGCTGATCACCTTTCCTTCATGTGTTAACTATAAACAAACACTTTTTTTATATGATATTATGCACCATTGGGGTACGGATAAGGGTGAGAAGATAGAGTAAGCTTTCTATTTAGCAAAAACCCTTAAAAATGTTTATACGAATATTCTTCACTTTTTTTACCTTCTAGGAGATACTTGAAAACATGATTTATTGGTTTTTAAACTGATAATTTAACCAGTTATTGTATTCATAATATTTTGTGTGTGTGTAATCTTGGGTTCTTCCATTTATGAGTTATTTACATTGACATCTCAACAAAGATGAAGATTTCCATAACTTTTAGCATCGTTGTTCATATTAAATAACTCCTAAGTGAAAGAACTCAGATTTTTAACAAAGCTTTAGCCACTCAAAATTCTTTTGTCTTGAATTATCACTCTATTATACTTTTGGGTAAGTAAAATGGCAGTGCATTTGGCTCCAGTAATCCAGCTTTATGGTAAACGAATTCTCAAACAATGGTGACCAAAAGTGTCATATTACCTTATTTTTAAAAAGATTGGTATTTCTTATACGTTTTTACAGTCATTTTCTCAATTCACAATAATTTTATGTCAATAAGAAATAAAATACAAATTCATATATGGCTTAAATACAAAAGTAAATACATTTAAGGCAAAGTGAGGTTTGGTTTTATTCGATTGCTTTCACAGGGATATAAAAATGTTGTTGTATTATAAAGCTACCACAGAAAATGTGCTTAGATCTAAAAAGATACAATTTATTTCAAATAAGATGTACACGGTGCACAAAAACTTATGGCAAATATAACAAAAAACATAAATCAGTGAAATTAGTGTATAAAATGTAAGTAAGTAAAAATACTAGTCATCATATATTTATTGATTTGGCGTTAAACTCTATTTTAATTTATGTATTAATTTTAAATCAAACACAAACTTTTTGAGTCTACTAAGTTGTATTTTACTAAGAAAAACACAAAAAAATTATATTGTGACAATTAGGGCATTATCAAACGATAAAATTCTAAGTGACAGTTTTAACACGTGCTGCAATAATTTATGGGAGACAACAGTAGCTAATGGGGGATGTAGGTATGTACCCTTATATTTATTTTCTGGGAGAGGAAGAATTTATTGACACGACAATATTTCACAATATAAGTGTATCATAACAATTGTCACAATATAATTTTTTTGTGTTTTTGTTAATAAAATACAACTTGGTAGACTCAAAAAATCTGTGTTTGATTTAAAATTAATACATAAACTAGTCATTATATTAAAGCGGACCTCAAAAACTGCACACTATTTTTTTGAAATATAAATGATGAATAATATGGAAGATATTAAGAGATAACTTTGCACACTTGTAACATTCACAAATTCCAGCCGTGATTGACAACCCCGCTACTCAAATTATTGGAACTTCTTGATATATTTACCAAACTCGAAACATAGTTCTTGAATAGACTAAAATTTTACAAGTGACATCTATGGTGGGATGAGAGAAGCTTTTTATTTAGCAGAAACTATTTCATTTGTATGTGCGGTCTGAATCCTGGGTTATATTCACTCACTAGAGAAACGCCAGAAAATATTCCTTTCTTTATTTTTATTTTAGCTAATAATTTTACCAGTTAATTTATTCTCAAAATTTTGAGAGTGTATGATATTATTTGTTTATTTATTTAAGATTTAATAATAAAGATAGAAATTTAGTTTCGATTCCGATTCCACAGAAATAATGAATGACAGGTAAAAAGCACTGTTAATACCCAGACATCCATATTTTACATGATCAATGTTGAGATATCAATATAAACAATCTACAAGTAGAAAGTACGAAATAAAGATTCATTTTCCATCTCTTTTAATGATTCGAGTAAGTGGAAGATTTTTTGAAAAATCTTTCACATCTGAACACAAATGAAAGTCTAGGCATTTACAAGGCTAACGACTGTCCAAGGCTATTTAAGTGATCAATTTGCATACCTACGTATAAAATTCACCATTCTACCCATCATCGACAACCATACTACTCAAGATTTAGAAATCATGTGTACATATATGATCTATCTCATTATAACACAAAGTGCACTATGAATAATAAGGAGAGTGTAACAAATATTTTTCATTAAAAAAATTGCGGCACTGGTTTTTCGGGACACCGTGCTGATTTTCATATACCCCTTCCGTAGAAATAACATCCGGGGAACATAAGTATAACTATAGCAATATCTGTAGACCCATGGCCGCCTGTGTCCCGTACGTGACGAAGGCCTAACTACCCTCTCTGGTAATGCCAACCCCTTGTTTTACATCCCCTATACATGGACCATGGACGTGATGCGATGGGAAGTATCAGAAAGGAATGAACTTAAATAAGGTTACGAAAGACAGTTCATGCTAAATTTAAATAAGTGTTTGCCTTCAGCAAACGTTCTTTGCTTTTCAAAATGGCGGAAATAACCATGAATTAGAATTATGTTCATATCGCTCACTCCTTTCAACAACGTCAAATATCAAAAATCGTTAATTTTCAGTTGTGCATGTTTTCAGAATGCCCAGAAAATGTACTATATCCCAGGAAGAGCGGCATATTTTAAACTTAATAAGTATTTTTTTTTAATTAAAAAAAAGATAGTGTTTAATTATTTTATACAAAAAAAAATTTCAAATGGAGAAAAAATATTCAGGTTTTACCTAAAAAGATCTGTTGCACACCAAAAAGTTCAACAAGTGGCTTGATATTTATTTTTGAAACATTTAATTATATTTTTAAACACAATAAACTATCTCCTGAAAAATCATGTTTTTTTATTTATAGTATGACGTTGTTGAAAGGAGTGAGCGATATATGTACAACATTTTAAGTGTGACCAAATACTTATTTACAAATCTGGATTATCTCCAATTAGGAGTTATTTTAACATATTTTTTTGAGATCGAACATTGAGATTACAAAAATATGGAACAATATATTGTCTATGTTGAGATGCCAATAAATAAAATAAAAATAACCAGTAATTGGAGATAAGCCAGATTTTTTAACATTTAAGTATTGGGACATACTCAAAATGATGTAAATAAATTAACTGGTTAAATTATAAGCAAAAAAAAAATTCAATAATATTTTTTACCGTTTCTCATGTATGTGAATATAATCCAGGATTCGGACCTCACATACAAACGAAAGAGTTACTGCTCAATAAAAATCTTCTCTCATCCTACCATAGATGTCTTAAAGAATAAAGTTGTAGTGAATGCAAACACTATGATTCGAGTTTAATCAATATATCCAAGAATTTGAGTAGTGTGGTTGTCACCCATGGGTAGAATTGGTGAATGTTATACTTATGTGTGTAAAGTGATAATTTCAACCAGCCTGTGAAGGTCGTAAGCCCCGTAAATACCCAGACTTCCATATTTTCATTTTGATATTTAAATTTTTTTATTTTACCATAACATTTTCAACTGGACTAGTCATTTTAAATATTAATAATTTTTCTTTTGCTATAGTTGGAGCTTATTATTACACCCATACTATTGATGTTTCATGCGTAGGATGAATAAATAATAAAAAAAACTCTTATATGGTTAAAGAATGTGAAATTACAATATAAAATGCCAATATATTTGACATTTTCCTTTATAAACATGCAAATGCGTATCCGCCATTAGAATTCCGAGATGACACTGACAAAGATTGCTCTTCATGTTAACAAGAAAAACAAAAATGGCATACATGTAAGGCATAGAGATAGGAAACTGTGCGTCCCGAATAAAAACTCAATTTATATCCAGTTATTAATGTCGCTCGTCGACGACAAATGTCATTTCTTTACGACAGAATTCACAAACCATTGAAAAGTGAAGGGTATTTACTCGAATTAAGCGTTTAAAGTTTATTAAAAGTACGTAATTGGCCTTTAAGAAAAGACGGTACTAACTTAAAATATCCAGTGGCCCAAACCTTAATATTTTTCTTTATCCATGTTAAGATATCATTAAAAAATTGTATTATTTATTTATTAGGCATTATTTTTATGGAATATGGTTTTAAAATAAAAATAAAATACATTTTACATAAGACCGCTTTTTGAGTTTATTAATTTAAACACGAGAAGCATCGAGAACTATAGATGTTCTTATTTTAAGTGAAAATATGATACAATTTGACTAGCAACAAATTAACAATCTAGGTTTATCAGTACCTACATTATTTATTTCTTGGTGGTCAGTTTGATGATGATGAAAACAGCGATGTTTACATGAATAAACCAAAAAAGTTGTCTTTTGCAAGTAATTTTGCAAGTATGACGTTATTCCACAAAGTTAATGACAAATAAATAACAATTTTTTATTGGAATTTCAACACAGATGAAGAACAATATGAAAGTTACTGGATCGACCAGATTTTTATTTTACAATTTTTTAAAAAGTATTTTGTAATATTTTTCTGACATCTCAACATTGACAAAGAAAAATAAGGAAGTGTTTACAAACGTCATGGGCTGGTTTAAGTGGTCACTTTAAACACGTGTAACATTCACCAATTCTAACAATGATTGACAACCACGCTATTCAAATTCTTTGAGGTTTTGTAAATATGATCCAATTTCGAAACATTGTGCTTGAATCACTATAATTTCACTAGTGACGTGTATTAGTGAGACGAAAGAAACTGTTTGTGGTTACTCTTTAATTTGTATGTGAGGTCCGAATCCTGGATTATAATCACATACATGAGAAACGTCAAAATATATTATTTTCATTTTATGATTTTGAGCTTATAATTTGTCCAGTTAATTTACTTCTAACATTTTGAGTGTTTCAAATACTTGTTAACAATTCTGGATTATCTCCAATTATAGGAGTTATTTTTTATAAAAGTATTTTATAGCACGAAACCCAAATTTGGACACACTCAAAATGTTGTGAAAGAAGCAAATAAAATGAAACGGCAGTATGAAAAAAAATATACATAAAAGCTTCTCTTATTATAAAACGCAAAAAAGTATTCGGAATCAGTCTGAATATTATATGAAAGATTGATTATCCCTTCGTATAAAGGATGTTATTCGTCCCGGCCTACGCAAGCCCCTGCTAGGAGGAGACTTAACCAATCCGTTATCTGACTCGAATAATAAAATACAACATTATTAAGTATGCAAACTGAGATTTCTCCAGCGAATAAGCAGAAGGGGAAGATAAGTCGAGGCTCTCGTACAAACAACAACACAATTTTGGGAAATCATGGCGGATAGACGAAAAACATGATAAGTCCATCTGCTTTAAAGTTGTAAGAGGCTCAGCCAGTTTTTTCCTTCCTAAATTGATGCAATTAGAGATTTTCTTACCCGAATTTGAATTAGATATTTTCTTTCTTTCAGCTTTTTGCATGACGAAAAAGTGTAAAGAGATCTTGTTGATATAATAAAATCAAAATTAAAAGATCTTTTACAACATTTAGAGTGTGTCCAACTACTTGTTCAAAAAATCTGGATTATCCCCAATTACAGGAGTTATTTTCACATTATTTTTTGACATCCTATCAAAGATGAAGAAGAATATGGAAGTCTGGGCATTCACGGGGCTGACGACCTAGTGAAGTTCTAGTGATTCAAGAACAAGGTTTCTAAATTAATTCATATGTATTGAACTTCCGAGAATTTGAGTAGTGTGGTTGTCAATAATGGGTAGAATTGGTGAATGTTACACGTGTGTAAAGTGATCACTTAAACCAGCCTATGACGGTCGTCCGCACCGTAAATGCCCAGACCTCCATATTCTTCTTCATCTTTGAAGAGATGTCAAAAAATAATATAAAAGATCTTTTATTTCATAAACTACGGCATTTATTTTTTTTCGATTGGATAGACATGTATTTTAAAAGTTAGTATGTGTTTAGTAAAAAAGCAACTTTTTTGGAATATTTAAAATTAAAATTTATATTTTCAGATGCGTCTCAAGTATGTAAATTTACTTGTTTTGGACCATGCATACAAATGAAAAGAGTATGTGCTTTATAAAAGCTTTCCCTATTCCAACATAGATAGCTGTTGCGAACTCATATGTACTGTGTCACGAGTTTGATCAATATATCTAGGAGATCCAAAATTTTGAGTAGTGTGGTTGTAGAATCATATAGAACTTGGTGTGGTTGTTAATCATGGGTAGAATTGGTGAATGTTACACGTGTGTAAAGTGATCACTTAACCAAGCCTATGACGGTCGTTTAGCTTTGTGCCTAGACTTTCATATTCTTCTTCATCTTTGTTGAGTTGTCAAAAAAATAGATAAATATAACATTATCTTGCTTCGCTTTGCGATTTTTATATAAAAAAATGTTTTGAGAAAAGTTAGATACGTAAGTATATGCGATTAATAAATAAATAATTTTAGTTCATTTTGTAAAAAAATATGCCATGCACTTACCTACTTTATTTCGCAAACTAAATAGACGTTTGTAATTAAAAATTACGTCGAATGAATCTCGTGCAAGCGTACCTTCATAATAAACGAATTTTCTTGGAGCCTTTGAGCGAAAAACAACCCCGTTATCAAATATGTCTGAATTATTTATTCGAATGGGGTTTGCTTGGCTTAGGCTTAATACCAAGAAGGAGAAGGGTTGGCGAATACACATAAATCCTTATTAAGGGTAGGATGAAACCAAAATATTGACACTATCATTGAGACGTATCTGAGGTAATAATTTAATAATTAGCAACTGAATCCGATAATAAGCTTGGATTTCTACAATTATACCTTGTTATTTTGGCGAAATTGGAGATTAATTCACATCCCGATTCAATTTTTATTATTATTCCAACCCTTTTTCGCATGAAATTGTGCAAAAACTACAACTCTGTTATGACAAAGGGTTACTTGATTGTTGATAATATGAGGGAAAGAAAATTATTCCTGTTTCTAATGAATTTTTTATCAAAATGGAAAATTCAATTTTGAAAAAAAAAGTTCACAAATTCAAAATCTTAACAAATTGTTTTTCTAATATTTTATTTTAATAAATGATTGACTAGTTTTCAGCTGATGGCAGCGCCATCTTTTGAACGTAACAGAAACTCACGCAATACAAAACATTGCTCGTAATGGACACCGAGCTTATTAGCAACTGTTATCACTAGGCGTTTTCAATGTTGTTCTATACATTTTAAATATTTTTATTACTTTAAAAGCATTGTGTTTTTTTAATGAATAACCTGGAATTCATGGTAAGAAAGGTAGGTGTAAAAATACATCACGAACACGGAGAACAATAGAAAAAATCTGTCTGGAATTAATTTTCAGGAATCAACCCGCGACGCCGGTTTTACAGTCTATAGTCTACCTTACTACGTTGCGGTCCCTACCAGTGAAATAAAACGTTTAGGAAATGTGTGTTTTCTTTTTTTTATTTCTTTTCTCTTTAATCAGATTCAGCCACGAAAACGCGTAGGATCAAGTTACATGTGCGTAATTTTTGCTTTTTTTATATACGAGTATTAGGCCCTTAGGGTAGAAAATGGCTTCTTATTTATGATTTAGTGTTGGTATTACTAGAAAATAGTCATAAATCAATTGTTCAATCAGTTTGTTGGCTCCTACAATATCCTTCCGATAGAGTTTAGAACACTCTCAAATATCGACTCAGCGCACTTAATGTGTTCTGAAGACGAAAATTATTCCCAGGATATTAATTTATCTTCCTGGTAACAATTAGGACGAGATTTGGAAGAAAAATGATTACAGGATCGTGAGGGAGCATGAGTTTGAGATAATATATCAACTTAAGATATTTTGCGAGTTATCATCTTTATAAACAAATACTGGATGTAATTTCAACAGGATTCATTTAAAAAAAATTTCTTGGGATCACTTTATACACTTGGGTAATGTTTAGCACTCTACCAATTATTGAACATCCTTTTTAATAATTTTTTTAAAACACGTTTTTTGCAAATTTTCTAAGATTTGCATTCTATGTAGATAATATGACATTTTTTAACAGATGGTGCTCCCATCAGTTGAGAATTGAGATATATATATATATATATATATATATATATATATATATATATATATATATATATATATATATATATATATATATATATATATATATATATATATATATATATATATATATATATATATATATATATATATATATATATATATATATATATATATATATATATATATATATATATATATATATATATATATATATATATATATATATATATATATATATATATATATATATATATATATATATATATATATATATATATATATATATATATATATATATATATATATATATATATAGCCTTCTTTAATGGGACATCGGTGAACTTTATTTTTTTAAAATTCAACGTGAATTTAATTTAATAAATAATTTAAATAAAACATTAGGGCTATCATATTCATGGCACCATCAACTGACACCCATTTAATTAAATTTAATGGCTGGTTTAATTAGAGTTATTCTTGAACAAAAATATCCGATTGTATTGAACGGGCTAAAACTCCTTCTAGCTATAATAATTAATTTCATAATAATTGGACCAAAACTTTCGGGAATTGGTTAAGTTTCTCCGATATTTATTGTTTCTAGAAAATTGTGAGCAAAGCTTTATGTAACAGGGATGATTAAATAGAGCCTCCAGGTCAAAGATGAAATATGTGAAAATCCTTATCTATTCCTTTTTGAACATTTTTACCAAAATATTTTTTTCTGAAAAAAATACAATATTATTAAATATATGAAGTGCCTTGCCAAGAGCGTTTGACATTTATTTCATACTTTCCATTCTACACTTTGACGAGAAGCTTTTTTTGTTTATATTATTTACTTGGCACCCAACGAAAGGATGTTTCTGCCATTGTCAAGTATTATTTTTATTTACAAACAAAAAAACAGTAGAAAATGATAGTTACAATTAATACGAAATTTCATAGTTTAAATGCGTTTAGATTTATTATATTAGAAATGCAATTCTAGAATTAGGTTCAGAAAGAAGGGTGGATAAGTTGAATGAGGCTTTAAGTGATATTACATAATTTTCATAATGTGAACTAATGTGACAAAAAAGTAAGAGAGCAAAAATGTTTGTTGCATTAATTTAAAAAATTTGTATACATATTTAATTATATTCTCGTATATGAAATTATCTCAGATCCCTTTCACATGTGGATGGTTCACATATTTCAATAGATTTGAAAGTATGGTTGATTGTGACGCCATCAGTTAAGGAATTTGTAGTATTTATATGGTTTACTCCATTTGAACACCTTTAATATTGATGTATTATATATTATCTGCGGGGTGAATAATCCAGTGCCTGATAAAAATTATAAATTGTTTCATTTGAAAATTATGTATAATGTATTTATTTTTGCATTTTTATGTATTTATTTATGAAAATGAAATATTTATTTCTTGAATGTATTTCGTAGCTACTTTGTGGCACATTTTATAAACTTTATAAAATGAAATAACTTTGTTTTAACCACTTTTTTATAAGTACACTTTAAATTACCGCTTTCGACAAGAACCGTGACATCATCAGGGTTCATTAAATTCTAAAACATTGAAAACATCTAAGTACTCATAATTAATTATATTTCCTTACCAAAAACTTCCACACACTCCGTAAAAAACCCTGATGATGACAAGGTTCTTGTCGAAACCGGTAGATTAAAGTGTACTTATAATAAAAAAGTGGTTTAATTTTATGAAATATTTATTGGTTAAATAAATAAATTATCTGTTAAATTATCATCTCATAAACTATGCAGAACAAGATAATGTCTCTGTATGTTGCATTGTACTGTCAGCAGTAATTCGGGAGGCCTGTTTTACACGTAGCAGATGCAATAATAATTAATCAGTCCCTGGACAGTGACCAATACAGACTGACAGATTTCCCCCAGTCTCGTGTGTGATGAACCGCTTCAAACCCCCCCTAGTGAAATCGTCTGTTGAATCGATTTTAAGGGGTTTAATTTTAATGTGTATAATTTTTTTTATTTAAATTTGGATCCAACTTTTCTACATTTATTAATTGCTTTTAAGAAAAATTAACAATGTTATCAACGAAAAAAAGTATTTAAACATACATGAAGAAGAATATGGAAGTCTGAACATTTAAAAACTAACGATTTCAGACAAAGATGTCGCTGAAGAATGTAGGTTACAAAAGATGTAATCAATTTAAGCATAAATATAACTTTCGAAATACGAGTAACGTGATTTTCAATAATTAAGCCAGCCAATGACAGGTCTCATACTCTTTAAATACCTGAACATTACATATCAATATTTTTTTAAATCGATTCGTAAACAAAGACGAAGAAGAATGTGAAAGTCTAGACTCAAATTTGATAAAACAAATTTCATTATGAGATTTGTTGTTGATTGTTTGACATTTATATAAATTAAAAAAAAAACACTTTTTGTTTACCATTTCAGTATTATATATGGTTATTATTAGTTTTAGAAGCTACAGATGCTTCTTTTAAAGACAGAGACTTGTGTATGAAATTTAATACATCAGAAAATAACATTTAAAAAAATTAACGATAGTAACGCTTTTTATATTTTTCAGTAAAATAATTAAACAAATCCTATTTTATATTAAATTCACGAAGAAGTATTTTTAAGTGGCATTACACAAAATGTACGATGAATGATAAGGAGAGTTTTATATTACCGTACCACGAAGTTAACAATGCCTTAAATACATAAAATATATTAAGTTTGTGGCATTAATTGATTATATTTAACAAACCAAATAAAACAAGATAAATAATGAATAATGTCAACGTTTTTTATGTTTTTTAATAAAATTATTATAAAAAATAATATAACTGATCTATGAAATAAAACAAAAAAATAATACTTTAATTAATTAATGGCAACGATTTTGATGTTTTTTAAGTAAAATAAGTATTTGATATAAGTATTATTTATCCATGAAGATTCACAAAAAATAAACAGCATACTAAAAATAATTAATGATGGCAACGTTTTAAGTTTCAATTAATACAATCGATTAAAATTAATCGTTATATTTTAAGCTGTTCCATTTTCCTGTAAAGTGATTTGTCAAAGTATTGTTTATCGCGCAAACAATCCGTAATAAAAAGTATAAAATTGATTATATCATGGAATGGAATGGAACAGAATGGCAAATGGATTTTATATGGACAATAATATCTTTACTAGAGGATTAAATAATAAATAATAATTGTAAAAGTAGCTCCATTATTTCAGCAATATTGCCATATAATTTATGGCTGACGCAAGGGAGAAATTATTACAGCTCGCCAAACAATAAAAACGTATTGCGAAATAACGATTTCAATTCACAGATATTATTGTGCCAAAATTGTCAAATTTAAATATTTCTATTACAATATTTTCAGTCAATTTTTTTATATATTAATGCTGGATACCATTAAAGGTGATAAATATAAAATTTCAAGAATTTGAGTAGTGTGGTTGTCAATAATGGGTAGAATTGGTGAACGTTACACGTGTGTAAAGTGATCACTTGAACCAGCCTATGACGGTCGTCAGCCCCGTAAATGCCCAGACTTCCATATTCTTCTTCATCTTTAATGAGATGTCAAAAAATAACATGAAAATAACTCCTGTAATTGGAGATACTCTAGATTTTGTGAACAAGTATTTGGACACACTCAAAATGTTTTAAATTTTAATTTCATTCTATTTCTGTGAGCCTAAGCGGCTCATTGTTAGAAATAGGTATCAAATTGTGATAGAGTGGGTTCGAACCGAAAAACTCTGACTTAAGAGTCCGCGACACTTACCACGGGACCACAACCCGACACAATAAATTAATAATCACCTTATATGGGCCCAGATCAGCATTGAGAATGGAAATATGGGATTTTTTTTAGGCATGCGTTAATTTGGCTTGTGAGAAACGAGGAAATAAGGCGTATATCCCAGCAACCTATGGTCACAACCGTCATAAAAAGGCAATTTAGTGGATTAGGTCATGTACTTCGCATACTCTTCGAAAGCTTTAATAAAGCTTGCTTCTTTTATAAGGCATCAGGTTCCCACGACGTCCACTGCTGGCACTTCATCGGTAGCTTTCGGTAAACTTCTAAACATGGTCTTGAATCGGCAAAACAAAAAAGACCTTTCAGCCAACAAAAGAGTTAGGAGGCTGTTTTTGGAGGCCATATGCTCAACGAAGGGAGCAAGTATGTATATTAATAAAAATAAATTATTTACAAATATGCAATACATTAATACAATACATAAAAAAATGTACTGAACTAGTGAAAAAAATAACAATTTATTCCTATGTTCTTTAATGTCTGAAATAATTGGTACAAAATATTGATGCACATCACTATTACACCAAAATACAGAAGACCATGAACAAAACCTAATACATACCTCTTTTGGTCAAAAAAACTTTGATTCAATAAAGTTTTGCAACCTACTTCCATTATATCTACATCATTAAAAAAAAACTAAGTCAAACAGAGCTATCCATAAATGGATAATGGAAGTGGGTATTTGCGTGCATGTCGTATTCGATTGCATGTCATAAATAAATTGAATTCACACAATTTAAAAAGCATATTACTTATTGATTCGGTATTAACTTCAGTTTAAATTTTTATTGTGACAAATTATTTAAAAATCAATATTTAAATATATATGCCCTGGGTACGGAAAATGTCACATAAAGGCACAATATTTTAATTTATTAATTGTTATTTTGTGTATGATGAAATAAATATAAAAAAATGCAATAAAATAATGAAAGAAATTAAGATTTTGATGAATTAATGCCGTAGTCACTTAACGCAGTCTTTTTATGTTAAGTATCCATCCATGTTTAATAACAGTTTTACTTGGCAACGCTGTGTCAATACGATGCAGTGCCCTATGTACCATTGAGTGCGAATAAGGGTTTGAAAGAGAGAGTGAGAATTACTTGATAAATACTACTATTTCTTACATTAAAAAATAACAAAGACACAACTCTATGTCTAAAATACAGACTTAGCTTCATAAACGGTGTTTCAAAATGATACAGAATGCATCGAAACACGTGTCACAATAGATTTTAACAAATAGTAGTGAAACCAAGTAAAACTTAATTTTTTGTTGTTAGTAATATTCCTATTGTGATTCATTTGTTTTCTTTTTCTCATTCACAATTTTATTTTTACAGAAATGTGGAATCGTTATAATTTTATTTTAATGAATAATGATGGGATGATTTTCTGAAACCGGTAGTCACGAATATGTGTTAATAAAAGTGTTATTACACAAAGTAAATAATGGATGATAAGGAGAGTATTTTATTACCATACCACAAAGCTATCAATGCCTTTAATTTACAAAATACAAAATGGAGAACAACAAATTAAACGCCAAATCTTTAAATAAAAAAGATAACTCTAAAATTAGGACTTAGTTTTACATACTGTGTTTGAAAATGATGCGGTATATATCAATACATGCGTAACAATAGATTTTAAGAAAAACTGGTATTTACCAAGTAAAACTTTTTTGTTTGTTTACCTTGTAAAATATCCACCGTTTAAGCATCAACGGAGGCCTGCAATCACGTTGCGATAGGCGCAGAGCCGTGTCTGTCCAATTTGGCATGTCCCTACTTTGTATTTTCGAATTTCCCATAAATATTAATTCCGCGACGCTTGTATATATCAACCGATATTAATGAATCGACAGGGCTAAATAAATCATCGGCTATTCCCATCATTGTATCGCCTATCTCCCATCCTGGACAAAATAATGTATTTCCTATTGCACCTGCGGGAGCAGTTATGCCGAAATAAACGCAGGGCCGGCGCCGAAATTATAAAACGGGCCGAATCCTCAGTTTATTTATTTATTCAAAGCCAAACAAAAGATAATCTGATAGAAATATACATTAGAATGAAAAACAGATCACTGGTACACCCTCTAATACAAGTAAATATTCATAAAGATTAAATATTCAAATACAAAAATAAAACACTTTTGTATAAGACCATTTTTTGAGTTAATTAAACACGAAAATTTTGAGAACTATAAATTAACTCATGAACATTTGAAAATACAAACTGACAACAGTAGATAAATAATCAAGTTGCTGATTAGATCTAGATTTTTTTTTCTTTTTCTTCTAACTACTCACATCTACTCCTAAGGATGCATAAGTCACTAATCTAATTGATGCATTGTTAAGCTGCTCGTTAATTATATGCTGCAAGTATCAGTCCAGGGTAATATTAATTAAATGTTTAAGTTTTAAGACTCTTATATTTATGTTGACCCCCTCCCGGGAATCGAACTCGGGACCTCTAGCATGGTAGCATAACGCGGTAATCACTATACTATAGAGACGGACATCGGGTGAAAAAATAAATAATTTGTGTTTTGATGAGATCATCTGTAGTTCTCGAAACTAGTCGTGATTACATTAAAAAGAAACTTAAAAAGTGTTTTTATGCGAGAGTTTTAATTTTTACATTTCAATGATCATATAATTTAATTTAGTAAATGTAAAAACAATGAGCAAAATATTTTATCCAAATCTTAACACAGATGATAAAGTCTAGGCATTTACACAGGTTACAATCAGCCATTGGCTGGGTTAAGTGATCATGTTTTAGAGATATAACATTCACTACTCTGCATTCATATTTTTAATACAAACACTAATATAACTTCCAAAATTTTGAAAGTGTGGTTATCAATCATAGGTAGAATAAAACATCAACAGGAAAAAATACAATCAGTTTGAGTTAGTATTATTAACTTGTTGATAAACATATCTGTAGTTACCGAAACTAGTCGTGTTTATAAGTAATACATTGACTTTTAAAGTAGTTTTTTGTAAAGATTTTATGTACCCATTTAAATCATCATTGTTTTCATAAAAATGATGCCAAATCGATAAATACATACGATGAGATAAAATATTAAATATTTTTCGAAGAGAAACAAAAACTGTGTTAAAAACGACATAAATCTTTCGACACTTTTCACTGAATTTAAAATATTGACGTCAGACAGGGTCTTAAGTTTTTACTCGTGGTTAAGTATCCATAAATTTAGCTAAAACAACACTTTAAGTATTTGACATGCCATCGTGCTATAACTGTAAATCATATAAAACGTTTTTCAATGGCAGAAATCGTAATATTATACATAAGTGACCAATATTAAATTTGATAAACTGTTATTACCTAAGGGGCTGATATTACTTCAACGCAAATTGACTGTCATCTTTGACCGTTACTGTAATGTTATTATGTTCGTATATTACATATTTTTTAAACTCACATTTAGTAAATACTTACCACTTTTTCTTGATGCATTTTGCATCACTTTCGAACACCGTATTTTCACATACCTACCGCGTTTTAAAATGATGCGGAATGTATCACAATACGTGTCACAATAGGTTCAAAAAAATATTAACATTTACTAAGTATTACCTAAATTAAAAATGGATTGATTTTACCACAAGTGACCGACGAATCAGTTAATGAAATCATATTTTGTTATGCTCGAGCACACACGTAGATGGCAATGTTTGCACTTTTTTAGAATTTTTGTACTGATATTTCTTGGTGGAACTGCATTTTATATTAGTTTTTTTCTTCTTATGAGTATTTGACCAGTGACCGGGTTTCAACGTTGCCAACATCATCAGTCCAATGAAATTTACGTGGAAAAAAACCATATTGTTGTTAATTAATAATATTAATTATTGCACCTTTTTTCAAACAAAATCAATAACACTTGAAGGTGAATAATACTTTGAATGTGAAATAAAATCTTGAAAAGGATGAAGTTAGACTGAATGCAGTTTAAATGTGATTTCTCAGAAAAATGGGCTGAAAACAATGTATGATAGATGTTTGAATGGTTAACAACGTTAGAGTGCAAGGTTGAGATAAGAAGTATCGATAAAATTAAGAAAATATGTTGAGTTGGTATGGACATGTGGAACGGATAAGTAAAAAAAGAACAGAATAATTAATTTTGTGGGATGAATGTAGTAAGAAATAGGAGCAGAAATAGGAGAAGATCAAGAAAAAACTTGGCATAAAAAGTATTTCAAATACTTTTTAGGTCAAATTATGATTGGGAAGGATTATTTGGCGGGGAAGTAGGAGAAGATACATTAATTTGGAGGAGGCGAAGATTGTCTGCAACGCATGTCAGATTGATGAGGCATTCTATTCTCTCTACTTAGCCCTGTAGAATAGCGGCATGATAATTAGTTAGTTTTTATTTTAATTTTAATTTATGTGACATTATTTTTAAAGTACGCAACGGTAGATTTTCAAAATATTTTAATTTTCTTATCACGTCTGCCCCACATCTCTGTAACGTTTTCATACGCCAGAGTAACTCATCTTTCGGCGTAGTCATAACAACACATTAAGACATCGTAAAGGCGAAATTATCACAATAAAAACAAAAAGCTCCCGTTATTACTCGCTAAATAGAGATTGCGCAAATTCCCTCGCCGTCATATCCTGCCTCCGAAGATCTTGCCGACGTTTAACGGCAGAAGTAATCCGCTAACGGCCTTGTCAGGCAAACACACTGACTTTGTTAATGACTTAAGTTACCCGGTAACGTTAACAAATCGTGTAGTGCTACGCAGTGTCGGCACCAGGCAATAATACGCCCGCGCCGCCCGTAAAGGGCCCTCCAGGAGTAATTTATTAGAAAAAAGAAACTTTCGTCTTAGCTGCTAGGAGCTGGGCCTCCGGAAACGAATGACGGTGTTTCCGTGGGTTAATCTGACCCGGAACGGGGCAGACAGACTTTACGACCATCAGGTGTGTTATTTAACGGTTTTTTTACGTCGTTACGTTTCGATAAACTACCCCTCGTTATCCATGTATGCCTTTAAACATGTGAACTTCCGAAAATATGTTTGATTTCAGTTTTTAAGTTCTTGATGGCGAAAGTATAAGGGCAAACTTAAATATGAAGCAAAATCAAAATTGAGGATTGGTAATCGATCAAGAGTGAATATTTTACAATTTTTGTATATTACAAGCATTTTTAGTTTTGTATAGATTTTGTATAGATTGGTTTGAGAAACCGAAAAGCAAATAATCTTCTGAATACTGACGTTCTTCTTTCATACTCGTACTATTTATTGTTGCATGGGGTTAGAAACCATAATTAAAATTAGTCAAATAATTAATTAAAATCTACTGTGACACGTGTTTCGATGCATTTTGCATCATTTTCAAACACCATATATGATGCTTATTCTAAATAATTAAATAAAATAAAAAAAACAATAAAACAAAATAAAAAGAAACAGTACCTGCCCCACTCTTCAACCTTCAACGTCCCAAGGACCCATTTCAAAAATTTAGAATAAGCTTCACATACGGTGTTTGAAAATGACGCGGAATGCATCGAAACACGTGTCACAGTAGATTTTAAGAAATAGTGGTATTAACTAAGTAAAACGTTTACTACAAACGGATAGATTTAACCACAAAGCGACTGCCAAATCAATAAATGAAATTAGTTTGTAAACTTTACAAAATGTAAACAAACGAACAAGTCAATCACACACATGCGAAGTACCCGACTATAATCTCGTAATATAAATGTTTACGTTGGGCTAGTATTGCCATCTATCAATAATAATAATATGGATGAGTGCAAATAAAACAAATTTAAATGTCATGTCATCATATTCTTCGAAAGTCTGTTTTTATCGAAAACATGTTTTTCGACAATAATGTAACAAATATTGACAATTTGCGCATTGCCCCGCAAGACAATTTACATTGCCCCCTGGGAGGGACGTGCGCCCAATATCGGGAAACAGTGCTCTAAGCCTATCCCTACAGGAAACTAGTGTGACGGTAGTTGTAGAAGCTGTAGTTCAGTTAATCCGTTTATAATAAAATAATTTTCTACAGTGTTTATGTTTCAATACGCGGAAAACAGATCGTACCCCCTGTTGCCCAATATAACGTATAATGTACCCGGCTACCGTACCCGTCACACGTCACAATCTTTGTTCAGAGTACCTGTCCTTCGAACTAATTATACGCGGAGTTCACCTATGTTTCAAATGGCTGGTGAGTACAACTCATGTTTTAGCCAAGTTGACATTTTCAATTGAGGAAAATCTGTGTTGAAAAGTCGAAAGGTGAGCAGATTGTCCTTCTCAGGATCTTTAAAAACTATGCTTCTCTCAGCATTGTATGTATGTCCCTACTAGAATCAACATCACACACACACATACACACACACACACACACACACACACACACACACACACACACACACACATTTATTCATTTGCCAGATCTTTACTTAATATTTTGTACTAATCTTTATGTTTCTGTGGTTTACTATAAATGAATTGTTGGGTAATATATCTAAAAAGTAAACAAGGTATATTGGATTGATTTCTACATTTATTTATGTATATGTTAATACGTGACGCGTTTCGTCTTATTAAGACATTATCAAACACTGTGTTTGATAATGTCTCAATAAGACGAAACGCGTCACGTCTCAACATATACATACATAAATGTAGAATTCAATCCAGTAACCCTTATTATTTGTTTTTTGACATCTCATCAAAGATGAAGAAGAATATGGAAGTCTGGGCATTTACGGGGCTGATGACCGTCATAGGCTTGATGAGATGTCAAAAAAAAAATAACTCCTGTAATTGGAGATAATCCAGATTTTGTGAACAAGTATTTGGACAAACTCAAAATGTGGCCAATAAACCTTGTTTAATTTTTGGATACATTACCCAACAATTCAACATGGAATTTTACCAACTGTCTGCAGTTACAATAAATAACTATAAATTACTTGTTTGATGTATTTCTTTTATTTGTTTTGTTTTACATATGTTGCCGTTGTTAACCCAAATAAAAAAAAGACTTTGGTGACCCGGTGCGAATATTTATCTCCGCGAACAATGAGAGATAACCATTATCTAGCATCTATCCTACAGATTGGAGATCTCCCATCTCCATCACCTGAGGCAGTGAGGTACTGCCGCAAAATGGCCGCCGGCTGGCGATCGGGAAAATTGAGGAATATCGGAAAACGATTACATTTTTATAGTGTGCTATTAACTTGTTTCCTCCGCGACAATCACATTCAATGATCACTCGTGCGGTACAAATGAGGCCGAGATGTTGACTTCACTTCACTATTAACTGTGTAGCCAATACATGAGCAGGAAACCAACGCTAGCTTTATAACACTTATGTAAAAACTAATTGTATATACTTATGCACATATGTATTTTTTGACATCTCAACATAAAGCAATCTCTCGGAAACCTCTAAATATTTTTTTAAAGAATTTTATTTAATTTTTTAAATTTTATTTGGTAAAGTTTATCCGCCTCCGTAGTGTAATGGTCAGAGCGCTCGGCTACCATTCTGGAGGTCCCGGGTTCGATTCCCAGGGGGGGTCAAATAAATATATGTGATTTTTTGACTGAAATATTTATTCAATATTACCCTGGACTGGTATCTGAAGTGGAGGGCTGATCACCTTTCCTTCATGTGTAAACGATCAAGATAACACTGCGTTTATATGAAGAAGTGCTTTATGCATCACTGGGGTGCGTATAAGGGTTTTATTATTATTTTTAAAGTTATAGTTTTAATATTTAAATTCAAGAGTTTTTTTACTCCTTCTAATATTTACTTCTATTGTTATTTTCGATTTTTTTCAATATAAATTATAAGTATGGGTATGATAAAAAAATTTAAACTATCTAGAAAAAAAAATATAAAAAAACATTCAAATTTTTAAATGCTTCTTTTTTAAATAAAATCATAATTGATAGGTTAACCTTAAATATAACATTGCGTAAAAATATTAAGGTGTGTGAAAATTTACGTTCAAATTTGCCACAAACTAAAATGGTGTAAAAAGTTTAACCCTGTGTTGAAAAATGTTTTTGTTTACAATTTAACATAATAAACTATGAACATCCTATCAGTATTAGGGAGACTTAATGCATTTTCAAATAGGGGAAGGTTTGGTTCCTCTTTACCAGTTGAATGAACACTGTGGTCTCTATCCCATCCATCAATGATTGCTGGTGAAGTTAAAGTATCAAAAAATTAAGTATTCGATTTATTAAAAAACAAAATATTTCATTTCATTCTCGAGCATGCTAAAATAACGAAAACGAAAATTTGATGAAAAAAAGTACAATGGGAAATTTTAACAATTTAATAAAGAATGATGACTGATTAAAACAATTTAATTATCTGATAAATAAGTGTTTTTTTTCTATTTCAAGTCCATCCTTGAGTTTTAAAGTTGTATATGTACGTACACGTCAGATGCTATGTATGAACAACTGAGGTACCACACGTTGTGCAAGTATTAGTTATAATCGTATTTTTACAAACCCATCGAATCATCAACAAAGTCTGGATATTTTTTAATTTTTTTTTTAATTGAACATTTGCATAATGCCACTAAACGAGTTTTATTTCAAATGCATATTTTGTGATGTAATATCAGGGACCATGATTTTGAGATTGATCATTTGAAATTGTCGAAATTTCATGTAATTTGCCATATCGTAGTCGTACAGGAGAAAGTGACCAACTACCAAAACGTAAAATGTTCAGGAGGGCCATTTAAGTCACTTTTGCTTGGCAAGAAAATAAACACCAATGCAGTTAGTCATTTTTAACAAGTCAATATATTATACTTCCAAGTTTAAAATCCTTTGGGATTTTTGCAGGGCAATATTAAGCTAGTAAGATATCGAATAGTCAATGATCACGTTTTTGGAAAACAATGCACTTGGTCACTTTCTCCTGTATGACTACGATATCTTCATCCAGATCCTCCTAATAATTTTTTCGACTTTATTAAAAAAAAAAATAAGTACAAACGTATTTTTTTTTGTTTATTAGCAAGTATTATTGGTTTTACTAACGGCTATTTTAAAACATGTTTTCTGGTACAACACTTTCCCCAATGTAGTTCCGTCGGCTTATCCCACATGTGTCGTTCTATGAATAGTAAGGGAGATAGGCTTACAAAAGGGATTCCCTGACGAATAATAATTCCTTTGTTATTTCGTTACTTGTTTTACGTTACGTTCATTAAAGTTCTTGAAAACGTATACAAGTTTTCTTAATATGCTTCGCATGAAAGTACAACGCATTTAACACATTTTTGTTTCCCTATGGGAGTTATTCAAATAATAAATTCAAATTAAATATTCGAAACATTTTCATAACCCTTTCACTACCACAAGGTTTATTTATTTAATTATTTCTTCCTAAAATTTATGAAAGAGAGGGAGCATCTAAAGTTTATATGGTTTATACGAGTACATTTTGTAATCCTTTGCTGCTCCTAGTTATAAAAATGTTGGTTATTAAACAGGTATAGGCAAATAAGTAAACATTTTTTTTAAATTATAAAAAACATATTATTAATTCTTTACTTGACTTTTTTCGTAGTGTGACATTACTGTAACATTGAGTTAAGGTAAAAAAAAAACTTGCTAGACGCACCAATAAGTCCATTCGCCAGGAACTACGCTTGGATGGCTTGACTCTGGCCAATATCTGTACCCGACGGATTTTCCTGTTCTTTGGACACGTTGCGCGTGGCAACGAGGATAGCCTGGAACGACTGGTTGTGATCGATAGCCTGGAGGGAAAGAGAGGGAGAGGAAGATCCTCCACACGATGGACCGATCAAATTAAGGCAGCAGCGGGCACCTCAGTAGTTGTTGGAGTGCTACATGCAGCGCAGTCAAAGGATAACTGGAGAAGAGTCACAACCCTCAGCAATG
The DNA here is from genome assembly GCF_059751285.1 of Brachycentrus maculatus. Classification (NCBI taxonomy): domain Eukaryota; kingdom Metazoa; phylum Arthropoda; class Insecta; order Trichoptera; family Brachycentridae; genus Brachycentrus; species Brachycentrus maculatus. The sequence continues at coordinate 213,283 of NW_028281214.1, forward strand.
AGGAATAAGACGGAGAAGAAAAAAAACACCAATGGAGTATGGAACTATTTGAAACAATTATTTGCTTTATTGTAGCATAACGCTACACCATATTTTTCTTAAATTGTTTGTGAAACGCCAGTACACTGGAGAAACTTACAACATATTTTTTCTTCTACGCAAATCGGGTAGTGGTTTACTTACTAAACACCACTATTTCTTAAAATCTACTGTGACACGTGTTTCGATGCATTCCGCATCATTTTCAAACACCGTATGATGCGGAATGCATCGAAACACGTATCACAGTAGATTTAAAGAAATAGTGGTATTTACGAAGTAAAACATTAATTTAAAATGGATAGATTTTACTACAAAGTGACTGCCGAATCAATTAATGAAATTACAATGATTTAATATTCTCAATATTATTAATATTTAAAGCAACATTTTGAGTGTGTCCAAATCCTTGTTCACAAAATCTGGATTATCTCCAATTACAGGAGTTATTTAAATATTATTTTTTGAAATCTTCTTCATCTTTGATGAGATGTCAAAAAATAATATGAATATTTAAAGCATTTACTTTGTGGTCATTTTTACTTTTATTTTTTTACAAAAAAATTTACAATATTAGTATACTTAAATAGCAATATTATACTGTGAGTGGTTTTATACTAATATTATTAAAATTTTTGTAAAAAAATAAGAACGTATAATGATTAAGATGAAATTTCAAATCTTAACACGTTGAAACGAGAGTCTAGAAGTGAATGAAAATAAATTGTAGAAAAGTCATATTTCAGGTTGATCTCGACACCTTGTCGTACGTACACACTTTTTATAAGCTAATAAATCCATTAAGTGAGAGAAACCCTTTTACCCATCGACGTCTAATTCCTCCGGGATCTCGGGGGTGGAGGCTGTTATTGCAGCACTCTGCCAATAAGGTGATTCTGTAACCGGGGCGGGCTGTGAGCAGCTATACGGTGTCAATGGATCCCCGTCCATATTGAGAACATTACGGCGTGTGTGTAATAAGATGTAGGGTGACGTATTACCCACGGACACAAAAAAGGTCAACTTAATAAATTATCCATTTCATTACCTAGGCTTACTAACTAACTAACCATTACGCTGCTTCACCACAATGGTAGCATAGAGAATATAACGCCACACCTATCTGTCTTTGCAAACAATATTTACCACTTCCACATTCATAAATCTCCTCATACATTTCATTCAATCCCTTATCCACACCCCAATGGTGCATAGGGCACTGCATTATATAAACGCAGTGTTCTATTGATCGTTAACACATGAAGGAAAGGTTATCAGCGCTCCGCTTCAGGTACCAGTCCAGGGTAATATTGAATAAATATTAGAGTGAAACAATCACTTATATTTATTTGACTCCCCCTGGGAATCGAACCCGGGACCTCCAGAACGGTAGCCGAGCGTGCTGACCAGTACACTACAGAGGCGGACATTATTCCGACTTATAATCTGACCTTTCACAAGTAACTGAAATACTTGATAACATTGAAAAATTGATACACTTGTTTTTTACCACTAGAATTTTTAATTTTTTTTATTGTTACGACTAGTTTTGGAAGCTATGCTTCCATCTTCAGATTTGAATATAAACTGAAAATATATACAAATTTATTCATCATGTCTTACCAAAATGTTAATGCGAATCAATAAATGTAATTTATTTGTTTTTTTTTTCTATTATCTAGGCAGGTTGATGATTGTAATTATTACTTAACTTCATATAAAATATTTTTAAAAAAGTACGCAATTAATTATAGGTAAGTTTGAAACATTTATGACCTTGTCCATTTAAAAAAAATACCCTTAATTTTATTATATTATGTATTGTTTGGCATTAAATTTGTGGAATAATATGATGATTTGATTGTAAAGATTAAATAAATTGATAAGTCAACAAAGATGAACAAAATATGGCACACAAAGTCTGGACATATTCAGGCCTTACGATTTGCTATAGGCTGGTTTAAATTATCATTTCAAACCGATATAAAATTTATCTTTCTACAAACAATAGGCATCACATCTGAATACACTTTCCATAATTTCCATAATATCGATATACTTTATGTGCCTTGAATACGTTCCTCATTTCACTATTTCAACAGATTCAAGTTTTGTACTGACATTTCTTGGTGAGACTGCATTTATATAATAAAATAACAACCATGTAATTTTTTCGACGTGAATTTTATTTGACCAGCAACCGGGTTTCGTCGTAACCGACATCGTCAGACTGGTTGAAAATTTGTCAAAAAAAAGCAGTCTGACGATGTCAGTTACGACAAAACCCGGTTGCTGGTTAAATAAAATTCATGTGGTAAAAATTATATCGTTGTTATTTTATTATACTATTTAAACATATATCAAAAATCGTTTTGCCGTTCATTCGTTTGAGAGATCCAACTGCATTCAGTCACATTCATTTCCTAATTTTACACTTCCCTTCTATATACATTACGATTGTTACAAGGAGTTTAATGTGATATGACTGTTAGACTTTTGAAGTTTTCACAAAAATGTTTTTTTTTGCAAATAAAAATAAAAATATCTTTAAAAAGAAAGCATTGTCACCGTACGATCTTAAGCAACCCCTTGGTATCTCTTGGGACACGTTTCTCTACATCTCAACTACTTTAAAAACTGTATTCGCATTTTCTGTAAAACTACGCAAATAGGATAAAAAGGGTAGCCGTATTTTTCAGACATCCTTTTGAGAGATTATTGGCTGTAACTTAAATAAACTAATTTATAATCCTGATATAAATGACTGTAAAGTAGAGTAGAATTCAGAATATGTGAACAAATTTTGAACACATTCACAATATAACTGGCAAAAACGTAAATTTATTTTAATTAAATTAAACACTCGAATAATCCACTGAATTGAGTTTTATTTTTATTTACGACTAGTTTCGAAAATGACAATTGTTTTCATCTTCTGGTACAAATTAAAACTAACGAATAAAAATATATTTAGGTGTATATATAGGTTAATAAATGTAGGTAGGGGGGTTAAGGAACAACATATTTTGTAAAAGGAAACATTGATAATAATGGTGACGTATGTTGACACAGTATATTATTAATTATTGTTTTATCTGAATTTAAATTTTTATGTATTTCTAAATTTTCTAAATTATTCATGACTTGACCTTTATTTGTAACAGAGTGTAATAAATTGAGTGTATGAGAGTTAAATGAGTGGTTAGTTTCCATGATATGATTTGCAAATTCCGAAAAATAATTACTTGTTAGACCACGACGATATTCTCTAATTCTAATTCTTAGACTTCTCGCAGTTACACTCTGACCGACCGAAAAAGACACGATCAGATCAATCACAACCTAAAATCTGGTGGTGTCAAAAGTCCGCGTAATAGGAGGGCATGTATGATTAGATGTATGGATGTGAAGGAGGCGAGGAGTGTATGTCAGGACAGAAGATTGTGGCATTCTACCCTTTCTACCTACCCCTGCGGGGAAACGGCGTAATGGTAGAATTGGTAGTAGTAGATTCCCAGGGGGGCGGGTGAATAAAAATATTAGTTATTATACATTCTAATATTTATTAAATATTACCCTACAGCGCAGGCGTTTTGCTTTCATGTAGGTAACGATCAAGATAACACTGCTTCAATACGATGCAGCGCCCTATGCACCACTGGGTGCGGATGAGAATTTGAAGAAAGGAATATTAATTTATCAAATTACATCCTTCATGATTATAATTATCGTATGTATTACTTCCGTAATGAGTGCTTCAAGGGAAACGGTTTCAAACACTTATCGATACTAATGAGTTATTTAGATAATGCTAAGCAAAGGGTGTTTTGCTTAATGTCTAGCATCTAATTTATGCTGCCTAACTTCAGAGATCTTCAAATTATGCAATATGTATACAGAAAATTGAATATTTATAGGCGTTTCCATTATTGAGTGTTACACTTAAAGATAACTCGAGGCGTACTTGAGTGAAGGGTAACAATAATAATACTAGTAGTAAAATAACCACCCTTACCAATACTCACTCGTGAATTATGAACGACATATTAAATCATTAAGTATTTAGTGAGAGTGTCTAGTGAGAGTAAGTATTTAGTCAGAGTGAATTAATATGAAGCATATAACAGCGAAAGCTAAACTGGCAATACTGCCACACACTGCTTGGCATTTTGGTGAATAAATAGCTTGGCATTTTGTGTACAAGGGCAGTATGTTTTTTAGGGTTGGTCAAGTGTTTTTGCCTTGAATTTTCACTCATGAATTATATGAAATTATGGTAACTTTAAACATAAAGAGTAAATCCACTTACAAGTTGGCATATGCTATGAAACTTATAAAGTTGAAGCCTAAGTAGGGACATAATAAACGGTGTTGCATAAGCCGTAGCTAGATTTTAGGGACACTTGGACGTTAGGTAATTAAAAAAATAGGGTTGGAAAGGTTGATAAAGATATACAAAGATATATAGAGTGAATGCTGGGAATAAGGTGAATAGTGCACTGAAATCAGTTAAAGTAAATAAAAGCCTACTAGCGAAAGCTCAACGGGCAGTACATAATGGAGTCCTGGTTCTAATTTAAATTAAAGAAATAGACTGGATTTAAGAATAATAACAATAATAATTTTTCATAATTTATATAGAGATTTTTTTTGCAAATTACCCAAAGGGCGCTTTCAAAGGTTGACTCAATACAAGCTTTGCCTAAAGATCCAAAATGTTTATAAATTATGTGTACCTACATGAATATTTAAGAAATAAATAGAAAACGTATAGGTGAAGGAGTTTTAATTTTTATTTTCAAATATGTTATTTGTGTTTTTTTTTAATGTTTAAGTATATCTCTCGCATTTATTATTAAAAAAATACGAATATAATTTATATTTAAATATAAAAAATAAATTAACACTTGTAATAAACTAATTAATGAGTTTTATTTCTTAAACACGACTAGTTTCGAAAACTAACCGATGTTTTCATCGACAAAAACCTTGTCATCATCAGGGTTAATTAAATTCTAAAACATTAAAATACTCATAATTAATTACATTCTCTTACCAAAAACAAAGGAATTTTTGGTGACGAAATGGAATATTTTAATATTTTAGAATTAAATACACCCTGATGATGACAAGGTTCTTGTTGAAATCGGTAGGTTAAAGTGTACTAATAATAATAAAGTGGTTAAAACAAAGTTGTTTAATTTTATAAAGTTTAAAAATGTGCCATTAAGTTCAAGCGAAAAATGGCGAAAACCATTAAAGAAATAATAAATATATAATATCATTTTCCTCTCTATTATTTATTATATAATGTCCAGAGAACGGGAATGGCAAAAATTAATAAAAATATTAATTTTTCTTAAATATAAAGAAATCGGTTGCGTTTATATAGATTTTAAGCACATGGGTAGTACCAATGATAATTAACTATAAAAAATTGGTCCAAGATTTTGTTAAATTATTTTTTCTATGGGCTTTTTATTAAAAAGTCATATTTTTAACAGTAGTACAGAATACAAGATACTATTTCTATGAGTATATTGATTATCATAGATTTATATTAAGACCCCTGAATTTTAAAAGTCATTGTTCTAATTATCTGGTACAAACATTCAAATTGCTCATGTATGGTATGTATAACCACAAATATTATAGCTTAATTATAATCCTACATACAGCTTGTTTATTTTGGAGTGATTTTAAAATAATTGCAATTAGATTCAATGAATACATTTTCATCACAAATGAGGAAGAAATACTGAATAGAATTTAATTGTACCAAACCACAATATGACATTATTTGCGGTTGCAATATTGGTAATCACAATAGCACCACAATTTACGTTCAAATAGATTAACCCATTTTAATTGAGAAATAAATTATTTGTTCAAGCTGTTTTATCCAATCGCTCACTCCTTTCAACAACGTCATATATATGAAAAATAATTTTTAGGAGATCGTTTAAAATAAGTTAAAAATAAGTAACCAGCCTATGACGGTCGTCAGCCCCGTAAGTGCCCAGACTTCCATATTGTTCTTCATCTTTGATGAGATGTCAAAAATAATATGAAAATTACTCCTGTAATTGGAGATAATTCAGATTTTGTGAACAAGTATTTGGACACACTCAAAATGTTGTAAAAGTTATTTTATTAATTGTGCTTGAAAGAAATCAAATATGAATATCATAAAAATTACATCTTGGATAAGTTTTTAAACCGAAATTTTATTATGAGCTTTTTTAGGGAAAAATAATACGATACTTTCGGGATATTTGTTCCAATTTTGACTTCCAGAGAGAAATAGCAAAACCAATGTTGAGTACAAATTAAAATGAAATATTGTGTAAATACAAGTATGAGATATGTATATTACCTAAACATACAAACATTGCCAAGAGCAGTTTGTAATAAATGTTTATTTTCTAGAGAAATAAAAACACATCGGTAATGAAACCCAATTATGAGTTTATTCCACGAATATTGTTTTTAATCATCTATGGAAAATATGAACACACATGTTAAGGAAAGAAAATAATAAAATTTGTTATTTCACCCTAATATATGATGTTATGATATCAATAAAGAAAGTTTCCGCTTTTGACGAAAGTTAACGATACCCTCAGGAGGAAATATCAGTCAGACTATTTACACGTGTTCAAAAACAATTTTAAACTTTGAGCGGTTTATTAACAAATTAAATATATTCGTATTTTGATATTCATGATATGGAATAGAAAGACAACTTCGTGGTTGAATATCAAAACATCTCACCATCGCACAGTGTGTAATATGACCGATCTGGTTTTACTTTAATACTGATAAGATTATTATGGGCATAAAAAATGATTGAATGAACAATTGAAATTATATTTGGTAACAAGTCAGTGCATACAGTAGTAGGCTTTAGTTTAATGTCATGAAAATTAGAAAAAAATGCCGAGAAAAGCCGAGAAAATTATATGAAAAACACCTTTGAATTTGTTGTAATTAAAAAATTAAACACATTTTTTTAATTAACAAAAAATGTATATTGGTATTACCAAACAAAGCATATTGCTACAATATTATAATTAAAGTTATCAAAAGTTAAATTGGTACATAAACGGCTATTTAAAAAAGACATTGTTCTTTATTCGCTATCGAATTCATTGTCTTCAATATATGTATTTTCTGATAGATTTTTGAGTAAATTTAGATCCATTCTTGCAAGCACTTTCGACTTTCTTGGAGTGAATGTCCTCACACTAGAAAGTAGGGAATCTGAGGAAATTAACATTATTGACATCAAATCTCTGTTAATTATGATTGACATTTTCCGCGTGTGGATCGCCCTATATTGCCTACAATCTTTATTTCTAGCTTCTTGTGCCTCATCTGAAAGTTATCCTATTGGTTAAATGCAGGAAGCGATTATATCTGCACCATGCAGTAATATTTTGTGGACAGTTGTTGTCATAAAGAACCACGGGTATGAGTTAATGTACATATCTTTTGTTTCAGTGACAAATTCAGCGAATAATTCCACATTTATTTCATAGTGCATGGAATTGGTTTGATTATCTATAAACTTCTATTTCTTTTTTATGATAGTTGTACATATGAGTCATGCATTTGAAAATTCGTTTAAAATATTGGCTGCATACTTCTCTCCCGATACCCGCAACGTTACCTCAAATACTAGAGTAGTTTCTTGTAAAGATTGATATTTATAAATATTTTTAACATTCTTTTTTTTTTAACAACAGTGCACCTATCAAATTTAAGTCTAGATATGTTTCATTGGATAAATAATGCATTTTTTTGCTATTTTAGATGTTCTTGCATTGGTATATCTCAAAAGTAAATTAAAAATCAAGGTTCATAATTATATTTAGAAAAAAAAAACATTATTGCTGACCATAAAAAATAAAAACAAAATTACATACATAGAGACATCTAGTTTAATCGATGTCTCTAGTGAAATTCTAGTGATTCAAGCACAATGTTTAGGAATTGAATCATTGTATATATAGAACTTCCAATAATTTGAGTGGTGTGGTTGTCAATCATGGGTGGAATTGGTGAATGTAACACGTGTGTAAAAGTGATCACTTTAACCCATAACGGTTATAAGCCCCGTAAATGCCTAGACTTCCGTATTTTTCTTCATTTATGTTGAGATGTCAAAAAGTAATCACATATATGTATAAAATATTCAAACGAATAATAAAATAAAATAAAAAAAAACCTTAAGGAAGGGTTTTTACAATTGAGTACAATATAATCTCCCTCAGGCTGTTTTTATTCAAGTGATACATTCGAATATTCGAAACCACCCACAATGGTTCAAAAATAAAATTAGAGGGAAATTTTCTCCCTTGTAAAGGGTGTATTATGTGAATTTATAACTCAGACAGTGAAACGTATTTCATTTTGTCAATTCTTTGAATTTTTTTATAGTACGTAGCCTTAAGCATACTTTGTAAAGAAAAAAATTATGATATTGAATTTCTATATACTTGTTTTATTGTTGGTATTGTAATAAATATACAAAATAATAAAATCAATAATTACAGGTTTTCCATTTATTACATTACTAACATTATTGTTGATACGTACTTAAAAAGGGCTATATTTCATATTTTTATAAAATATGTCGTAGGAAAAAAAATCTATGGTTGATTTCATTTATTTATATTCCATCTAACACATTAGAAAAAAATTACAAAATCTGCCCTCCATGAGTTTTCTTGTACCGAGGGCACATTTTATGATAATGACATGCGTATAATATATTTTATCGAATACGGCATGGCCGAATGATGCGATCTATTTCAAATTAACTTACTTTCATTATCCATTTAAGAAATGGTCTTTAATGCTTAGTTTGACTATACAACTTTGTTGATTAATAATCAAAGATATATTGTCATAAAGAGGTACTAATAAGGTTTAAATTGATATGTTTCTGTACTTCAGATCTAGTTTTTCCATGTACGTTTCCATGAATTACGTTAATAGTTTTTTGTGTGCTTTGCTGGATGGTGTTTTCTTGTGTCATTTGAGAGTAATTCTTAAACGCACATATAAGGATCATTTGAGCATAAAGTTGTTTGACTGTAGTAAGTTGTATTTTGTTGAATATTTCCTCTATGGAAGTCCGTCTCGGAACTGTTAATATTTTTTTATCATTGATTTTAACGCAACAATAGCACTATTTAAAAATGCATTAAAAAAAAAGTTAATATTTGTGTTTTTTTATTATTTGCAAAAGTACTTAAATTTCATTATATTTCTGTGAGCCTCAGCGACTAATTATTAGAAATAGGCGTTTAATTATGGAAGAGTGGGTTCGAATCCAGGAATTCAGACTCAAGAGTCCGCGACACTAACCACGGGACCACAACCCGACACACCTTACCGTACCTCTTGAACCAATATTCACATAGAATAGACTGAGATAATGTGTAGGTACAATTTTTTTGGTATTATGGATGCAAATATGGTTTTAGAGATGTTTATATTTAAAATGGTTATTTTTAATAAAAAAATGTTTTCTTGAATTCCATGAGGCATCCCTTAATTTGATTCAGGAATCTCTGTTTTAAGTATTGATAGCGTCTTGTTAACCCCTCGAGTGCAATCTGCCGATGAATTCTTCAGTGAGGTCAGGGGGTTGATTGAAGTGAAGATGGCCAGATTGGTTGGGAAGGGGTGAAGGGTGAAGGTTCCACGTGAGGGTATCACTGACAAATAGAGGCTACACCGTCGGTGATCCGGCAATAAATAAATCTGGCAGGTTTACGACGTGCGGCCGAAACATTTCTTTTCTTCTCTCTTGATGACTTTATCTATAACGAAAAGTATAGGTCTACCTTGACTTTTATATGCCGAAGATGGATAATGCTTTTATAACGTAAGAATATTTTTTAACCCATCCAAATTATATCGGTTAGAAATTTCGACTCCCTGAAACGGGCTTGATTTACCATGCAGACAGAATAAAAATTCACAACATTTTTAGCGTGTCCAAATACTTGTTCTTGAATCTGTTATTATTTTTTTTTTTTCACTTTTTAAAACCGTTATCCACACCTCGATAGTGGAAAGATCACTGCATAATATAAAAGTAGTTATCTTGAAGGAAAGAGAGTCGAAAGATAGTTTGTGTGGGGTTGTGGTCCCGTGGTCAGTGTCGCGGACTCGTAAATCAGAGTTTCTCGGTTCGAACTCACTCTACTACAATTTGATACCTATTTCTAATAATGAGCCGCTTAGGCTCAAAGAAATAGTATGAAATTGAATATTTGCGTAAATATTAAAAAAAAAAAAATAAATGTTGACCATTACACTACGGAGGCGGACAAAATTTCTCCACTTTGGACCTATTTTTATATTTTAAAATCTCAACAAAGATGAAGAGTATGGGAGTCTGGATGTTTAAAGTGCTTAAAATCTGTCATAACCTGGTGAAGAGATCACTTCACATACGCGCAACTTTCACCATTATACCCATGATTGACAATTACACTACTAAATTTTTCGGTTTTCCTAGATATGTATGTTGATCAGTCTCATGGCACAGTGCACGCTTCACAACATACATCTCTGTTGGATTGAGAAAACTTATCACTTAACTAACCTATGACGGTCGTAAGCCCCACAAATGCTCGAACTTCCATATTCTTCTTCATCTATGTCGAGAAGTAAAAAATTAGTTTTACTTAGTAAATGCCACTATCCCTTATAATATATTGTAACACGTGGTTCGATCATTTCCAAACACCGTATGAAAATGACGCGAAATGCATCGAAACACGTAACACAATAGATTTTAAGAAACTTTGATAATTTCGAAGTAAAACATTAATTAAAATTGGATACATTTTACCACAAAGTAATTGCTGAATCAATTAATGAAAAATAAGTGAAATTCGTTAATTTTTTATCTTATGCGATGTAAACAAGTCAATACAAGCGACTACTACTACTACTTTTTTTAGATGAATGAAGTGCGATATGATACATACGCCATCCGCGAACACATTATCATCGGATGAATTTCTAATGATAACATTTAGCTATTTCATTTTATGAACAGATTTACAATTTTCTACATTTTTATGAAACAATTTGCACCAAAATGGACGGCGGTTTTTTTAGTTAGACAGTAGTTTTTGTATCGCCTGCTAATAAGCGATGATAGTCAGCAAAATAGCTTAATATATTTACCAACCTCCATATTTGTCGGGTAAATAGGCAACTACAGGGTTCCTCTGGGTAATAAATATCACGGAATATGAGCGCTGCTACCGGAAGTTGCCATTATTTTTCTTCCACAGGAAGTAAACCTACTATGTTTCAAACAATGACTTGATGAAAACTCAGCGCAAGGGGACGTGCCTCAAAAATAATCGTTTTATTTAGTCTGATGTCGGCCAAGACATGTTTTAAATGATATTTCTCTCATTTAAGTTTTGTACTGACATTTCTTCATGGAATAGTATTTTATATAATTAAAAAACAACTCATATTATTTATTGACATCTCAACATAGATGAAGAAGAATATGGAAATTTGGGCATTTACAGAGCTTACGACCGTCATAGGCTGGTTTAAGTGATCACTTTACACACGTATAACATTCACCAATTCTACCCATAATTGACAACCACACTACTCAATGTCTTGGAACTT
>NW_028281214.1:230000-242500 GCF_059751285.1 Brachycentrus maculatus
TAATTTTTATATCTATCTATCTATCTATCTATCTGATTCTGACAGTCAATAATATTATCGGAAGTCTTTTGTTTTATTGTGAGCGACGCATGCGACATCTGGTGGTAGAACTGTATATGTAGGTACTATTTTGTAAGTACTTAATAAAATGTATAGGTAAGTACCTAGTTATTTTATTACATCTCCCCCCTTGGTTAAGAAAATTCATAGTAAAATTTTCACTCGTCCTCCGGATCATCTTCTTGTAGTGAAGGGACTGGTATAAGTTTAGTGATATGATAAAGGTTTGATTTTATTTTTTTGTGACCTGTATCAATTCTGTATATTGAGTTAGAAATTTTTTCAATAATTTTATAAGGTCCAATTTTTAGTTCATCCAATTTTTTTCTGTTTAGCTTGTTTCCATTTTCCACATACACCATGTCTCCTACGTTGAATTCGCAGCCTATTCTATTTTTGTCAAATAATGTTTTATTGTAATTATGTGATTTTATTGTATTTTTAAGCGCTATTTGCCTGTCTCTAATCCAGTCATTATTAGATTTTCCTTGTTTTAATTCGTTGGGTAAAATATTTACATCTGTACCATATAAAAGATAACTTGGGGAAAAGTCAGTGACTGAGTGATTAGTATTATTATATTTATTAACACATTCTTGAGCTATTGTGGTCCATGCTCTTCTTGCTCTTCTCTTCCCTTTTTCATTTATTTTGCATCTGATTTTGTTCACCAATGTTTGATTCAGCCTTTCATTTAGGCCATTTGAGAATGGTGCATTTACTGCAGTGAAGATTATTGGGATCTGCTTGTCATTTAAGAATTCTTTGAATTCTTTCCAGTTTATTCCTGGGTATTGGTCGGTGAGAAGCATACCAATATCCTCGGTTTCTGTTATTTTCATGACTAGTTTTATAAAATCATTTGCATTCTGAGTTTTCGAGGTTAAAATAAATGCGTATCTTGTAAAGTGATCCACTAAGAGATGTAGATATTTTTTTGTTGATCTTGAACCTCCTAAACCTCCAATTGTGTCTAAAGATATTATTTCAAAAGGCTTTGTGGCCGGGCCTAGATGAGACATAAATCCAAATTTCTTTTGTCCTCTTGATTTATTTTTAATACAAATTTCACAATTTCTACAAATTGTTTTTATGTTTTTCGTCAAATTTTTGGCTGTGTAATGTGGACTAATAGTCTTTTGCATTTGTCCAATTCCAATATGGCATAGGTTTTCATGTATGTCTTTTATGATTTCGATGCTAAACGGTTCTGAAAGAATAATTTTTTCTTTTTTCTTGACCTTTTTAAAATAGACATTGTTTTTTTCAATCCATTTGTTTTTTTTCTGTTGAATTCTTTAATTTTTATTCTGATCTCTTAAAATATCTTCTAATTTAACCAAATTTACAACTTTTAATTGTTCATCTGCATTTTCACTCGATTCTAATACTGGATTCCTGCTTAGACAATCTGCTTCTAAATTCTTCTTTCCTGGATTATATTTTATTTCAAATTCATATTGCGATAAATAATATGTTAAATCACCTAACTCTTCATCGGTCCTAGATTTCAGATTCATATTTTCCAAAGGTTTGTGATCTGAATAAACCGTAAATGATTTACCTATTAACCAGTATTGCCAGTATCTTACTGCTTCCTTAATTGCTAAACATTCTAAATATATTGCTTTTTTTTTCTTCTGGGCTTCATTTAGTTTTTTTGAAAAGTATGCCACTGGTTTTTCTCTACCATCGGGCTGCTTTTGTTTCAAAATGGCCCCAACACCTTCTAAAGAAGCATCGGTATAAATGTTGATTGGTAAATCCTGATCAAAAATTTCTAGAACGGGCTGTGAGCAAAGCATGCTTTTTGTTATTTCAAATGCTTTTTGGCATTTATCACACCAAATAAATTTTTGATTTTTCCTTAGTAAGTTATGCAATGGATCTAGTATTATTGCACTCTTTGGTATGTATTCATGGTAAAAGTTTATTTTCCCCAGAAATTGTCTTACATTTTTTATCGTTTTTGGAACAGGAAAATTCTTTATTGAAATCAAATTATCCTTTACTGGTTTTATTGAATTATTTTGAATTATATGACCTAGATATTTTACCAAGTCTGACGCAAATGCGCATTTTGTAAATTTTAACCTGAAACCTTCCGTTTCGATCGCTTCCAGCAACTGTGTTAAATGTTTAATGTGCTCAGCAAAAGTTTTAGAAAATATAAGAATATCATCTATGTAATTAACGGTGAAATCAGTAAGTTTATACTTTCTTAACATGTTACCTAGTATCCTTTGAAAAATTGCTGGTGAGGTCTTCAATCCAAATGGTAGGCAAGTCCATTGGAAATGTCCTTCTTGTGTAACAAATCCCGTCTTTTTTCTGTCTTCGATTCGTAAAGGAATAGACCAAAACGCTTTATATCTAGTGTTGAAAAAAATTTGCAATTCCTGGTCTTTATCATTAGGTCTTCAATTAAAGGAAATGGTTGAGCTTGAGGCACTACTATTTTATTCAAGTCTCTGAAATCTATACACAGTCTGGATTTTTTGTTTTCCTCTTTTTTAAATGCCAATGTAACAGGTGCAGCAAATGGACTGTAGGATTCTTCTATTAGCTTATTATCCAGTAATTTTGCAATTTGTTTTTCTATCTCCTTTTTATCTTCTACAGTACATCTGTAAGGCCTCTTACTGCAATATCTGTCTACTAGTAAGTCTATCCTCGCTTCGTATCCACTAACAGTGCCGATATCATATTTGTCTTTTGCAAAAACGGATTTATATTTGCAAATCAGTTCATTTATTTTAGATTTTTGAAATTGATTTAAATGATTTATTTTTATTTCAAAATCTTCTTCTTTTACATGTTCATTGTAATTTATTTTGCATTCCTTGCTGTTGTTATTTTCTGTATTTTTAAATTCACTATTTTTTATTTTATATTTTTTAGAAATTTTTTCTACTTTCTTTTTATTTTCATTTTTCAAGCATTGTCTCTGTGTTATTTTTAAGTCTTCATTTTGGATTAGTTTAAATTTTTTTATCATATCTAATCCTATCAAAAAATCATATTTGAAATTTTCTTCATCAATAATATATACATCAACGTTTTTTTCCAATTCAAATATTTTTATTTTCAAAGTCGTCAAACCGTTTGTCTTTTTAACACCATTAATTGTTACTAAATCTGCTTCATTCATATTGTTTCCTTTTCCTTTTAGTTTTAATAACTTAGAATTTATTAGAGAAACATTTGAACCTGAATCGTAAATTCCAAATATTTCAATTTGATCATTTAGTAATAGTTTGACATTTATTAATGGTGTTACTATTCGTTTTTTTGATCGGTTTCGTTTAACTTAGCTTCTATAACTGAATTGTTTACATGTCTGATAGTATTTTTATTATTAAACTTATCATCCTCCTTTGTTCTAAACCAGCACGTTACTTCAGGGTGATATCGAGTTCCCTTATTTAATTTTTCACAAATCTTACATGGACTTTTATCTTTAATTTTACCACTAGTTCTTAGATTTCCATATCTTCTTTGATCCGAAAACCTTTTTTTATTTACAATGTTTTCGTGTTTTTTTACTTCATTGAATAAATCGACTGTATCTTCTAATTTTTCTCTATCAATCTTATTAATTATAAATTCTGGTAAACCAGCCACAATAAGATCTACTAAGGTACCCATGTCGATCGTTCTTCTCATCTCCAACAAAAGTTTTTCCTTCCTTATGGCATAGTCTAACAAGGAACCGTCGTTATATTTAAAAGATAATGCAAACATTACATGGTTCCATCCCTTGTTTATAAATGTTTTACAAAAGTTGTTTTTCCATACTATCCATTCTGAGTTCATGGAAAATTTTATCATCATCGAACTGTACCAATCTTCACAACTTTTATCCATAAAGAATCTTAATATTTCAATTTTTTTCTCGTCCGTTGTCACCTCAAAACGTGTACATTCTTTTTCAAAAATATCCATCCACTGGTTTGCATTAGGATTTTTGCTTGTAAATTTTTGAATGATGAACATCTCTGAAATATCTTTTAAATTTTGATGTTTGCTTACCTGAGCATTTTGTATTAATTTTTCTAGTATGTTTTCTAATGTTTGAGGAGCAGTATCCATTTTTTTTAAATTTTGTTTCTTTATTTTTGATTAACAAAATTGTCGTTTTATAACGTGGTAATATTTTCCTTTTGAAAATTAAGTGTAAATAATATGTAAAGTGGGTGTATAATAATAAAATAAACAATGTGTTGCTTTGTAATTAAAGTTTATAATTAAAGTTTATTCTTAATTTATCTTTATAATAATTTTTATATCTATCTATCTATCTATCTATCTGATTCTGACAGTCAATAATATTATCGGAAGTCTTTTGTTTTATTGTGAGCGACGCATGCGACATCTGGTGGTAGAACTGTATATGTAGGTACTATTTTGTAAGTACTTAATAAAATGTATAGGTAAGTACCTAGTTATTTTATTACATGTTATGTTATATATATATATATATATATATATATATATATATATATATATATATATATATATATATATATATATATATAAATATATATATTTATATATATATATACATATATATATATATATATATATATATATATATATATATATATATATATATATATATATATATATATATATATATATATATATATATATATATATATATATATATATATATATATATATATATATATATATATATATATATATATATATATATATATATATATATATATATATATATATATATATATATATATATATATATATATATATATATATATATATATATATATATATATATATATATATTTATATATATATATATTTATATATATATATATATATATATATATATATATATATATATATATATATATATATATATATATATATATATATATATATATATATATATATATATATATAAATATATATATATATATATATATACATATATATATATATATATATATATATATATATATATATATATATATATATATATATATATATATATATATATATATATATATATATATATATATATATATATATATATATATATATATATATATATATATATATATATATATATATATATATATATATATATATATTTATATATATATGTATTACACATATGTATGTATATATAAATACACGTTTATGTATAAACCTGTATATGATATGCTATTATATGACATGTCTGTTATTTTTTACTTCCGGTTCAAACCTTCTGCTTCTATTTGAAATAAAATTAATGCATTGAGGTCAAAACATTGAGTCCGGTTTTAAATAAAGAAGAACCTTATCTTATAAAATGTTATTGATTAGTCAAGTCTCATTATCTTCGGTTCATTGGAGAAAAGCGACCTTAGGGAATAACGGTGGATTATGTACCCACCCATTGGTACGTACGAACAGGTACTTTGTTCGATTTTCTGCTTCGCGGTCTGCCGTCTCGAGGGTAGGTTAGTGTGACGTCCCAGCTACCTGTGACATTCCTTTAAATCGAATACCTCCTCTTACACCCTGCATCCCTGGTAGCATATTGTTCTCCCCACTCAGCGCGGAATTGGATTCAAACCTATTGAGTCGACTTTTTGGAATTAAATTTGTTCCCATTGTCTGCTTCGACACACGCCACCGACGGATTGGAGATGTTTGCTATACAGACGTGTGCTGTTTTCTATTTTTGTGTTCTGAAACCACAAAACTTATATAAAAGAAGCCACTGATATCTCAATATGGATGGAAAAGAATTTTGAAGTCTAAGAATTGATTGGGCTTACACCCTGTCGAAAGATGGTTGAAGTGACCACTTTGTACACGTGTAATATTTACTATTTTACACACGATTGATAACCACACAATATGTTAACTTCGAAAGTAGTACTAATGCTTCAAATGAAACCTTTTACATGCTTGTTCTTGGTGCCATACATGGTAGTCGAGATTCTTATTAAAAACAATAAAATTATACAAATTACCAGTATAATATGCAATTTTTTGTTGATATTGCTTTATTTCTTCAAAATAATAACATAACTAAACAAAATAAATAAATAAAGTAACTTACAAAAAATAATAAAAATTCTTGTTTTTTAAATATATTTAAGACTAACTTACTTACTTAATAAATAACAATTGAACTAAATTAATTAATCTGTATTCTACATTCAGTAATTGTGAAATAGAGAACACACTCAATATAATACGGCTGTCCAAACTTAAAACACAGTAAGGGACATTTTTTTGTAGTACGTTTTTTTGCATTTTTGGAATATATTTAGTCCAAAAATGCAAAAAAAAACGTACTACAAAAAAATGTTCTTTACTGTGTTTTGAGTTTGGACAACCAAATACCAGTGAAAACAAGTGTACCTTAACCATTTGCGGGTCAGGAGAGAGTAGGGGTAAAAAGTAGTATATTGTTGGCCATATACCATATACTGTTTTAGTCATATATATATGTTCT
Organism: Brachycentrus maculatus; assembly: GCF_059751285.1. NCBI lineage: Eukaryota > Metazoa > Arthropoda > Insecta > Trichoptera > Brachycentridae > Brachycentrus > Brachycentrus maculatus. Next base: position 236,539 of record NW_028281214.1, read on the forward strand.
TGTCGAAACTGGTTGGAGAAAAAAAACGATAAAAAGTGGCTAAATTCAAACATTCAAGAAAAAATTGTGCATTGTTAATGTATCCAACCAGAACGATTTAAAGTCATGTCAAAAAAGTATAAATTCCAATTTTAGAGATTTTTCAAGTTACTGTACATAATATACAACAAACAAATTAATGCTCCGCCCTGTAGAATAAATATCCAACGTACTTTAATATTTAATCGTTTAATCTAGACACACGTTCGTTTTTTTCAATATGCTGTGAAATATGTCATTCCGCCCCTAATATAACGCCGTCCAAAATGGGGGTGCATGTTGCAGGGTGTGTTACGAATACAAAAGAGAAGATTTAGGGATGTTATGTCAATAGTGTGTATGTATCGATTACAGTGTTAATATTTTATAATGGTTTAAGTGCTTTTAGGGGTGGTTTTTCAAATGATAAAGGTAAAATGGGCAGTAAAATTGTAACTACTACTACTACTATTTCTACCATCACGGCATTTCTCTGTAGGGGTAAGCAGAGAGGATGAAACTCAATATTTGTCTGTCTAGCTTTTTTCCTAGCTTCTTTCATCCATCAATAAAGTCATACATGCCCCCAGGTTACGTAGACTTTTGGTTGTAGATGTGGATGTGGTCGCGCCAAGTCGTTTTTGACCGTCCTCGTTCTGTTCTCTCTAGTATTTATCAATTGGCACATTCTTTCTCAAAGTTCTCGGCACCTCTATGGTTAAGTTTACTTGCAACGTTGAGTCTAAATTTTGAAGCATCTGTAAATAACTTCAGAAAATTTGAGATTTTTAACAAACTAACATTTTCATTTCTTGATAGGTATATAAAAAAATGCTCAATACACGAAATTAATTTTTATCTATTATTTTGGGAAATCACAAAACCAGTGTCACCAAAACTACCGCAAACTGTTAACTAGTTGTCAGCATGCCACGAAATTTGACACTTATTATTTAAAAGTTGGTACTATCTAAAAATTAAATAGATCTGCGACAATGTTTTCATATAAGCGTCAGAGCAGAGACTTTTTGGAAAATACATGTGGCGAATGTGAGCGAGAGAACAGAACGAGGACGGCAGAAAAAGACTTGGAACGATCAGCTGGCTGCTGCATTTTTTGCTGCAAAAGTAATTTAAATACAATTATTTCAGTAGAATTTACGTTACTATTTTTTTAATAAAAAAATGAAATAAATATTTGATAGATACGTATTTCGAAATCATTTTTCTGGGTAAAATGGCATAGAAATATAATTATTTTTGGGCAACAAATAACAAATCGTCCCAAGATTCGATTGTGTGGACCGATTGATGGGATAAGCTCTATTGTGCGCATATACTCTACGCATTGATCCCCGGCCGAAAGCTTATTCACGATTCGTTCCGTCTGGATTACCCCAGAGATTTCATTAAGAGCACGTAACGGATATTAACGCTTATGTAATCGGATCGAATCAACCAAATGTCGCCTTTTATTATTAACCGCAATACGGACATAGGTGTAATTGGCAGGCCACATGTGGTTACAGAGAATTGTACAGAGATACTGACTCGAACAGTGGAATTGACTTTATTGGTCATAATAAAAGCAAAGCGTAAAAAAATTGTGTATCATAAAATTACTTATTTATTGATTTTACTTATTTATTGATTTGCCGTTTAATTTGTGGAGCTCCATAATTTACATTTTAAATATTAAAATTAAACAATGATTTTTAGGGTCTACTAAGTTGTATATTTTATCTTTAAAAAACATATAAACAGGAAAAATTTATAATATTAGTGATCTCTCCAGTTCTCATTCACCCAGTAACTTTTAATTTATGTTTTGTACTGGCATTTCTCGGTGGAACTGCATTTTATGTACTGAAACATCTATATACATTTTCACGTTTATTTTTATTGACCAGTGACCAGGTTTTATCGTTACTGACATCATTAGATTGGTGGTAGGCTAGACGAAATTCGTCGATAAAAAAAGAAATATCGGAATTTTTCTATTTCAGAGAACATAGGACATACGAGTGAGTTGTTAACCAACGGTTTCAGATTTTCCCACTTATTATTTCTATTAAAATCCATATCTACCCAAAATTAAAACAATATCCTACTTAATATTATACCTTTACCATGTCTTAGTTGTTGTTATTACTATAACATACTACTAAAAATTCCTTTCATCAGAAAAAATATTTATTTATTTGTTTAACCCCTGTCTTGTTATGAACATAAAATGGGGTTTTATCTAGCTTAGCAGTCTGACAATGTCAGTTACAATAAAACCAAAACAATGAAAAAACAGTTGCTGTTTTATTAAATGTCATTCAAATAATTATTCGTGAAAGAAGAAATATTAATTTCGTAAAATTGTGTCAAATTTCTGACGGGCATTACGATCAAATATTAGTTTGTCATAATGTACAAATTATAATTAATCATTAAGGCGTGGTTTTCGTACAATATTTTAGCAAAACATATACCCTAAAAATACTGTCATGTACTCTAAGTCCTCAAAGTAGTAAGATATCTAATTTGTATGAAAATTTAATATTTAATCAGTTCCTAGTCTAGCCCGAGCGTGACTCGGGCTAGCAGCATTGACGAATCCTTACACTACTCGGGTACATCGTATTCCGTAGTGATTTGACCGAGCCAAGTATATAAATGTGTTTGTTTATATTGACTAACCCGAGGGGTGTTCAGGATGTCTAATTTCAACTTGTTGGTGACGATTTCTTACAGAGACCAATATTCTAACTAGGAAAACTTACCAAAATTTTCAAAACATTACGTAACATCCTTAATACAAAAGAAAAGGTAAAATTTACTACGCTGTGTAAGTCAATTCAACAGAAAAAGATTATTAGTTGAGGTGGTACGAGTAATGCATTATAAAATAGCGTAATTGTTGCCCCAAAATTAAAGTTTCAAGATGGATTCTCACAGACGAAATATTCTTTAAATTATAACTTAACGACAGTCAAACAACTAAACGCGAAAATAATCATTACTTATATACAATTTTTTGTGCTAATCCAACACACTTTTAGTATAAAAAAATAATTTCATCGATATCATGAAATGTGAAGTAGTTAAAATTAGATTTTAATGTATTTACATTTTCACAGTGAAGGGTTTTTTAAAAAATGTAATAAACAAAAAAAATATATAAAGCTACCCTAAGGGAAATGTGTATCCTAAATTTAATCAGAAAAAAACTTTGTTGAAAACAGCGAACAACTGATTTTTTTGTGTACATATTTTTAGACATAAAGTTTTTTTTAGCGGCGTTATGAATGAAACTGTAAAGTAGGTACTGAAATAATTGAAACGGATATACCAACCACACGTAAATGTGACTTATTTTAAAATTATCGTGAGGTTGTATTTTTATCTCGCGAGTCTTTTTGTAAGAAAAAGAAATTCATGTTTATATTTTGCTCACATCCTAAAGATTGAAATGGAAAAACATCAAGTAAACCTTGATTTAAATCCCACAATGTCTAGTTATATTTATTTCTAACTATATAATTAATAATTTATATCATTATTTTCATATTTTAATCCTTATTTTATGTAGGCGTGCATTCCATAAAGGCCAAAAGCAATGCCTAAACTTACCCGCGTGATATATTAAAACGCAACCAGCACCTACCTACCCTACCTTGCTAAGTACTACCTAGCTTACCTTACTACCTACCTCTACTGCCTATCCTAGTAAGTACTACCTAGCTTATCTTATAACCTACCTCTTCTGCCTACCCCAATTGATTCTTCATGCAAGCCACTGGCCTACATTCACCTATATACTTATACACACATACGTTTGTATTTATTATCAGATATATTCTGACCTTTTGGTATTATACATTATGATTGAGATATATATATATAAATATATATATATATATATATATATATATATATATATATATATATATATATATATATATATATATATATATATATATATATATATATATATATATATATATATATATATATATATATATTTATATATACAGTATCTACTCAATGAATTAGGGCCACCCATTATTTTTTTGAATACTCTAAAATCTTTTGGATTATTATATTTATTTTACATAAATACTTTAAGTTTTCTATTGACATCTAATATCATGTATATTACCTTCAATAATATGTAAAATATACCTGGATTGTTTAAGCCTTTACAAAATTTCAAACCCTTTTTCTGAGAAAGGTCCCTAATTAGCACAGGTAGACAGATAGTTGAAAGTTCAAAAAAAAGTCCTATCTCATTTATTAGTGAAGTTTCTTGAGTTCTGGTTGTTGTTTTGTTCAGAAAGGTTATATAGTTATCGTATCTTGTGAAAAAAACTTAATTTTTAATTTTAGTTCATAAAGTATAATTTTTTTTTGTAAACACAAGTGTTTTTTTTGAAAAGGACAAAATGGGAAAAAGTAAAGACATTTCTGAGGAAAAAAAGTCTAGTGTTATAGTGCTACTAAAATTAGGAATACTATCTAATAGAGAAATTTCAAAAAAAGAAAACGTTTCTCGTCAAACAGTGGACAGAATTTCAAAATCAATAAAAAATCAGTCACCCGCCACCAGCAATCGGCGAAAGAACTGTCGTAGGATTAGAAAAACAACACCGAAGACTGATCGAAAAATCGTTCAAAGTGCCTTAGAAAACCGTAGTGCATCAGCAAAAACATTAAAAATAAAATTGGAAGAAGAGGGTATAAATATATCGGTATCAACACTGAGGCGACGTCTTTACGAAGTAAATCTGAAATGCAGGCGCCCTGTAAAAGCACCAAAATTGACACCACGAATGAAAGCGGATCGATTAAAATGGGCCAGGCTACATCGAAATTACTCGGTAGATGATTGGAAAAAGGTATTTATTTAAATTGAATTTTCAACATATCATTTTAGTAAATAAACTTATATATTTGAATTAAACTTAAATTTTCATTATTTTTCAGGTCATCTTTAGTAATGAGTGCCGGTTAGAAGCCGTGACAGAGAGCCGTCGATTCGTCAGGAGAACACCAATGGAACGTTACAATGAGGCCTGTGTGGTAAAAGTAATCAAACACCCCCCTGCAACAATGATATGGTCATGTATTATTAACAATTTACCTGGGCCGTTGTTTTTCGTGGAAGGAACATTGAACCAAAATTTCTATAAGCAGGTCCTCGAACGAATTTTACTGCCCTTCTACCATACACTCGACCCAACAGAAGGTCCATACATCTTCATGCAGGATGGGGCACCTTGCCACCGGGCTTAATCAATAATAAAATTTTTGTCTAACAAAAATCTGCCTTTGCTCCCCTGGCCTGGAAATTCTCCGGACCTTAATCCTATAGAAAACGTATGGAGCATGTAAAAAAATAAGGTATACTCATTTCTAAATCCGACAGTAGACTGTCTAAAAAAAATATTCAAAAAATTTGGTCAGAAGACGAAGAAATAAAAAACATGATAAAACAGTGCATTTTAAGTATGCCAAAAAGAATTGAGGCAGTTATTTCTGTCAAAGGTGGAAATACTAAATACTAACTATATTTATATGAAAATATATGCATAATTTAAGCGTAATAAAGTGTTCATGTGTAAATAAAATTCAATGTTGTTTTATTCAAGGTTTTCTCTGAGTTATTCCTGTTTGAATTGAGAAATTGCGCGAAATTCTGCGTGGCCCTAATTCATTGAGTAGATACTGTATATACATATATATATATATATATATATATATATATATATATATATATATATTTATATATATATGTATATATATATATTTATGTATATATATATATATATATATATATATATATATATATATATATATATATATATATATATATATATATATATATATATATATATATTTATATATATATATATATATATATATATATATATATATATATATATATATATATATA
>NW_028281214.1:247500-250000 GCF_059751285.1 Brachycentrus maculatus
TACTTAATATGTAAGCTCTTTAAAAAAATTAAAAATACCCTGACATTTTCTTTTTGTGAAAAAACTCAAGCATTAATTGGTTTCAAATTACACCTGTTTTAATCATCAGAATTTTTTGTAAGATTAGCTTATTCAATATTTTAAAACATTTGTTACATACTTCTAGTGTGTCATTTTATTATTTTCAGTGCCATGAGATTTTCGTTCCACCCTGTAAAAGGCGTTCATGGAATTTTCATTACAATACCTCAAGGTACGCGTTTACTTGCGATTAGAATCGAAGCCTTCTGAAAACCCCTTTCTATTCAGGCAGTAAATGCTAATTATGACATCATTACGGACGTAATCAACGCCATTCGCATGCTAAGGGAAAAACTGCACCTCCATTCATTAAGGGTTCGTTGGCCTTGCATAATGGGCTCGTTTAAGCCTCAACTCCTTCCTTTGAAGGAAAATACAAGACAAAGCATGTTGCATTACTCATTTCAAACTATTATATCACGAGAAAGGTCTTTAATTTACTACTACGGTAGCTGGGCCAGGTTGCGCGCTAGTGTGACTAAGTCTAGTTCAATGAAAAAGAAAGAAAGTAGGAATCACACGTTTCTACTGTTTTTAAATTCAATCAAAAGTTAATGAATGAAAATGCAATTAAATTTTTAAATGTTCATTTTTTATACACATAATTACAATAAAAAAGTGATAAGAATGAGATCTTTTTATTAAAAAATTTAAATGAATGAAAATTGTTTATGATATGCAACCAAATACAACATGGCTTAATGATGCAATCGATTTAATATATACTCACTTTCATCATTCATTTATAAAAGTAACTCTTAATAATTCAGTATTTATTTTAAATGGATTGTAAATTGAGGTTGTTAAAAGTAATAGTTTAATAATCAAACATTTTAGACCAAAATATAATACTTATACAGTACAAGATTTTCTTTGATGTGTATTTGTGTTTTTAAAATTAAATTAAATAAAAAATCTGTAAAACAAAAATGCAAATGCTAAATGATAGTAGCTATCAAGGAGCAAAGAGTCTCGTTTAAGTGATGTTTATAATGTGTGTTGTTGCTTTGTTCAAAAGGTGGCGCTGCTATTGCAGGAAAAAATGATTTTGTTAAAAAGGGTGTTTTAGCTGTCGCAGGCAAAAGCACATATCACGCTTGGGAGAAGGCAATCAGTGAGCAACTTGAGAAGATGACATATTTTGAACAAACGAATATTTACATTTATGGATATAAATATATTAATAACACCATGAAATAATAAAACTCAATAAAAATAAATAATAAATCCGGCAGTGACGAATAAGTGTTTAAAAAAGTGGTATTACGCAACGTGAATGATGAATGGTAAGGAGAAAGTTTATAATAAAACTTGTTTACAATAGGCATTCTGCTTAAAATGCTCATGTGTGCCAATCTGAATAAATATCACATTTCTCTATTCTTTAAAATCAAGAGAAAAAAACTGAAAAATCGAATTCTCAAATCACAGATTGAATGTTGTGATTGACGCTACTAATAATGAGAGAAAAAAAATTAGCATTCATATGTATATAATATATACTTATCAATATTTTATTATTTAATGTAAGCAATTTATATACAAAGTGGTCAGGTTAGGAGTCATAACAATCGGCGGGTATATATGAGGAGACGCATGAACGTAGAAGAGGCGATGAATGTTTGCAAAGACAGAGTGGTGTGGCGTTCTATTCTCTCTGCCTACCTCTGCGGGGACGCGGCGTGATGGTTAGTTAGTTAATTAGTTAGATTTGTATATAAATTATGTACAAAAACAAAAATATCTTACAGGAAGTAACATTAATCAGAACAAAATATGTTGGTTTAATATGTATAAAAGATAATATTAAGATAGAGAAAAGATGGTATGAGAAAACGCCAAGGCAAAAAATAAATAATAAGGTAATGTGAAAAATATCATGAAATAGGAATAAATATATCACGATTTTATTGGTATATCAACGTATATGAAGTTAAACAAGAAAAAAAATATTTTTAAATTATTAAGGGGAAAAAATATATAGTTATTTCATTATATAAAAAATGCAATTCTACCTAGAAATGTCAGCACAAATTTAAATCTTATGAGATGAAATTTGTGAAATAGAAATTTGTCAATATGAAAAAAAAAATTAAGGTTATAAGAGAGAACACAAAAAAACAATTGATATTCCCTTTTTGATGAGAACATCTAAAGTTTTCGAATATAATTATGTTTTTAAGAATAAACTCAAAAGTGGTCTCATCGAAGTATTTTTTTAAGTATTTCAATCGTCATGTTCTTCCACAAAGTTAATGCCAAATTAATAAATTATAAAATATGTCAGCGTGGGAATTAACAGTGCTTATAGATTTTATTTAAAAAAAACATTTTATGTACTGCGAAATATTCACCATTTGACAATGTTAAAACTCAGACTTCAATTTAAAACTTACCGTGACCGACATCATCAGACTAG
>NW_028281216.1:275000-357500 GCF_059751285.1 Brachycentrus maculatus
TCGACACATTATATTTTACGTTATATTTTCTATTAAAAATATTTATAATAGTTGAAAATCAAAAAAAAAATCAAGCAAATAGTGCGCTGTCTCTTTCATGAAAATAAGTTAACACATTATATTTTATTATGTATTTTCTAATGTAAATATTTCTTATGGTGGAAAAAGAGTTTTCAATTATTAGCTGTTCGGTATAAGAACATATATTTTTTTTATAAACAACACATAATACATACAGATTTAGCATTTTTTTAAAATTAAATCATATTGAGGTGAAGGTTTTCCAAACAACTCTTATTAAAAGTTATTCGAAAATAAAATAAAACATATTGGAACAGAATTTAAACGTACTTGAGGAACAAATCATAATCGAAAAAATATCTACCAAAATCTAATTGTTACTCTTCAGGAAAAAAATAACGAAATCAACACTAAAAATATAATATATTATTATTGTCGATATAACACTCCCTTTATCATTCATCGTTCACTTTGTGAAATACCACTTAAAAGTGGAATTACACATATTATACATATCCCATTTAAGTTGTATTACACAAAGTGAACGACCAATGATAAGGATATTGTTATATAACCATACCACAAAGTTAACAATGCTTTTAATATACAAAATAAATTGTCGATATACCCAAGTTACAACGTGATTAAGGGTTTAACAATGACCGCAGGATATATTCTTGAATTTTAGCCCTTAAAAGATTGGGCTAATCTACAAGAGAGAAATGACATCATTCTTCGAGGTGTAAGTAAGTATAAGTCGAAGGGAAATCACTTTAATTTCATTAGTGCTATCAGGAGCGATCGTTTGTCTCCGTTCGGAGTACTCTTGGCCCATTTGTCAGGAATTATCACCGAGTGGCAGCAAAACTAGGCGGGTCTTGCCCTAATCGGGAAATGGAACCGCGATAAAACTACTTCATTTCCTCACCAATACCAAGGCGCAACGACAGAGGGAGAAATGATATAGTTGGAAGAAGAAAAAAGATATTACGCAATCTGAAGGAATGTATACCAAGAAAAAAAAAGTACTTATTACTATTCATACGGGTAAATTGTGTACACTGAACTCCTCATTCAAGCGTTGGATACATTTCATTCACGATACCGTGTAAAAAAAGGTATTCTAAAATAAATATAGAATATGGTGGATGGTTTCTTTGTATGGAAAATCAATTGAGAATATCAAAAATTAAATTCTTTATAGCCCATTGTTTCTTAGTTTTAATCTTAAAATACATACTTTTTAATAAAAATAAGATACTTAAAAAAATCAATGATAACTAAGATTATTCATTATTTAGTTCTATTCTACCTCCATTTCGCATTTCGCATATCGCTCATTCCTTTCAACAACGTCATATATCAAAAAACTTGATTTCTCACGAGATCGTTTTTAAAGTTTAAAAATATAATGAAATGTATTGAAAATACATATCAAGCCACTTATTGAACTTTTTACCGTGCAACAGATCTTTTTAGGTAAAACCTGAATGTTTTTTCTCCATTCGAAAAATATTTTTAAGTATATATTAAAAAAAATAAACAATACCTTTTCTTCAAAATGCACAAACAACACTTTCTGCCCTATAGCGGGTAAATATTAAGTTAAATATATGCCGCTTTTGCTGGGATATAGTACATTTTCTGTGCATTCCGAAAACATGCACAACTGAAAATTGTCGATGCTTGATATATGACGTTGTTGAAAGGAATGAGCGATTTGTGAAATGCGCGATATGGAGTGAGCGATGTCTCTCTTCACGTTATAGTGAGAAATAAGTTCATCCGAGGGATGTAGGAAATTCTAAATTACTGTGACGCATTCTTAGATTATTGTTAAGTTTTATGGTCAATTGTTTAAATGATGTAAGAAATGCGATAGCCAAAAACAATAGTTTGGCGATTATTTTAATAGTTCCTAAATATTAAGAGTAACGGGAATAAGTATAACCTTCAATTAGTCAAAAGCAGATATTGTCAGTGCTTGTGCGATTCTCCTTATTGTCCATAATACATAATCCAAATCTGCAATGCGTAATTCTAAATATGTACCGATTTAATCATTAGAAGAGTTGTTTCCGATACAGCTAACGACTATAGGCTGAAGGGCACGCCTATTCGCAGCAGACAATGGAAGATGTCCGTAGGAAGAAGGGGACAAATGTCAGAGCAGAGCCAAAACGGAGAACAATGCCGAGCGCAAAAATGTCGTGACATTTTCCAAAGGGCGACGCCCGGTGCCTTCCGCCCTTACGCGAGAAAATGTGGAACAAACTGCACAGTACATTCGCTCATAATGGATCCTAAAATATCGACGCGGTAGTCAATAAATTCATTAACCTTAAAGAATTACGAATATCTCAATTTGGATATAAATCATACCAAATAAAGTTATATTTCACTCTCTTTTAGCACAGTAAAAAAATATATATGTAGGCACCTACGATAAAGTTAAGCTTTCTCTTAATATATTTTGTTGTTTTATCTAATAAAATCAGAGGATCTGATCTTTTTTAAAGCCTTTTCCACCCTCTAAGGTACATAGGGCAATGCATCTTAGAGAAACAGTGTTATCTTGATTTAATTAAATTCAATTCAATTTATTCAATAATTAATATATACATTACAAACTAACATTTAAGGCGTATACATTAAAAAGTAAGCAAAAAGACTCTTGTTAAATGTGTAGAAGAATCAATTGATCGATACTTATGGCAAGGTGATCTGATCAGTTTGGGCTTCAGGTACCAGTCCAAGTCAACATTAAAGTGAAAAAGTGTTAAATTTATTATTCCTGAAATACAGTTTTACCTTTACTTGCAAGATTTACGCGAGAAAATGTGAAAAAATGGCGACCCATAGTCACAACTGTCGTCAAGAAAAGGCATTTCAGAGAGCTTGCCTCTTTTACCAGGCATAAAACTTCCGCTGCCCAAAACATCCAACGCTGACAATCAATCCGTCGGCAGTTCTGATCCGAACTTCAGGACGCGGACCCGACTTGAAAGGATGGAAGGCTGGCACATGACAGAAGAGCCTGGAGGTAGATTGTGTACTCCATCTCCTCCTCGTAGGAAGTGGATTTGGATTAGTAGTAAAAATATTTATTTAGTTATATGACTACTTAGTATTATTCGTCGAAAAACGATTAGTTCAATATACATATGTATGTAGAGTCATGCCATAACAGGACCAAAAAAAACAAAGTACCTACTCGTAAAGCCAAAAAAAGCATTTTCAGTACGTTACATCGTTTATATTCGTCCGATGTTTATTGTATTTTTATTTTATTTAAACTTCATGTACAGAAAAGAAATACTTATGTACGTAGGCTGGCTTATTGTTAATAAGCAATATTTTCCAGCCAACCAAAAACAGACTAGTGATATTGGTCAAAACGTTTGATACCTTATATAGCTGTTTGCAATCAGAGGGTAGATAGTGCTTGAACATAAATTAAAATTGTACTGCTGTTTTAATTAAGCAACTAATTTATATTATATTAAATGTTTATGAAAATTATGAATTGATGATAATAAGGAAGGTAAAGGAAGAAGGGAGTTAAAGGGAGGGAAGGAGGTAGAGGAAAAAAAAATATTCGTCAACCTGAACAATTCATTGGCCGAGGTTTTACTCAATATTGCATTATTTATATTACTTTCAATTCAAGGAGCTTTGAAATATATATACGAACAGTTTTCTTGCCCTAGTCCTAAATTTTAATAGGAGTTACCTATTCTTCGAATCGTGAATAAATCAACCAGATATTCTTTTTATTTTTCATTTAGTTTTTTAAGTATTTGCCACGGTGTATAATATATTTCACCTTGAACGGCACAACTCCCCGTGTCACGGAGGCGGTCGCAGCTGGACTCGATGTGGCGAGGGAGATGCGGTCGGTAAGACGACTACCCCAACACACTCGCGTCGACACCAATGTTGCCACTGCACTACAAGGAATTTTGCTGTCCGGCAGTCCGGTTTTTTTAAAAATAAAAGCGATGACAGCTTAGCGTGATCGAGTTCACGCGCACCGATACGAAGAAAGACGGACAAAAGCACAAGCAAATCATCCGTTTTATCATGCTAACCGGACTGCCGGACAGTAAAATTCCGTGTAGTGCACAAGCGTCCTATGGGCGTTTGTCCACTACACGGAATTATACCGTCCGGCACGTCAGTTAGCGTTTTAAACGATGATTGGCTTGTATTGGCTTGTGCTTTTGTCCATCTTTCTTCGGATCGGAGCTCTTGATCTGTGCGTGAACACGTTGTGAGTAAATTTGATCACGCTAAACTGTCGTAGTCGCTTTCATTTTTCAAAACCGGACTGCCGGATGGTAAAATTTCGTGTAGTGCATAAACGCCCTATGGGCGGTTCGGTATTTATTTCTGATTAATTTTCTCCTTTATAAACGATGCTTTTGTTAACCAAGAATATCATGCTGTACTTCGCCATATAACAGTTTGATAGGCAACTTTGTTTCCGGCTGTGGAAAGGCTGTTGCTTGATTGGAATGCTATCAAAAGATATTTTCGTGAAGAAGGTGATAATGAGTGCAATAAAATTATTTGGTCCTTCGTTGCTAATGAAAACAGTGGATTGCAGAGTGCAGGACAGCCGTAATAAATTAGCTGCGGACACAGTGAAGGCTGAATTATCTATACGATGTAATTTCTGACATGTCGCGAAATGCACGGAGCAGTTAAAGCAAATAAGGCATTGCTGGAAGCGTGCATTAGTGAGAAAAAATATAATTTTTATAAGTTAGGTTAGCTAGTTGCTCTTGTGCAATTGTACTTAGTATTTTATGCTAATAATATAAATAAACTATTCATTTATTGATTTGGTGTTTGATTTGTAGAATTTATGGATTAAATGTTAAATCAAACACAGATTTTTTGAGTCTACTAAGTTGTATTTTATTGTGTTTAAAAAAAACACATAAAAATCAATATTGTGACAATTGTTTGAAATTCCATAACTAGGCGAAACAATATTGATTTTTAAAACTCAATATGTCTTAACAGACTCAAAAAATCTGTGTTTGATTTAACATTTAATACATAAACGATTAAAACTTTTTTTTTATCACTGTTCGGTATTTATTTGGAAAAGACCTGGCAACCCTGGTCGACACCCGAGGGGAGGGACAGCCGGTGATATTCCCACGTAAATAATTCAAGTGCGACCTTCACAGTGCACAGATGTGAGGTAAAGGACATGTCGTGTTCCGTGCGGCATCAGTTGGTCACTTTCCCCAAAACTACCGCCCTACTTATATCTTCGAAATGCGTCAAAAGTTTTACAATTTTTTTTCCATTTGAATCAACTTTAATTTCGGGCTATTATTTTTTTTTGCCGAAAGAAATGATTTTTTTTAAAAACCTTTTAATGTAGGTTCATCAATAATTGTCACGGAAAATATATCAACGCTTAGTCCGAGCAGTTGATATAAACAGTAGTCTATGTCTCTAAAAAATATTTTATTGATTTTCGCGCTCTGAGCTTCAAAAATTTTGAATCTCGTAAAAAACGCATGAAGGTTTCAATAAAACCTTAAATAATATTTTCATTAATTGACACCACGGTCACTTTGTGGTAAAATCGAACTCTTTTTAATTTAAGTTTTACTTAGTAAATACTTCTTAAAAATCTATTGTCACAGGTGTTTCCATGCATTCCGCATTATTTTTAACCACCATATACGGTGTCTCCACTCATTTACGAGTGATTTTTAACAAACACCCTTAGCTCGTGTTGGTCTTCGAACCGAGTCATGATGAGTCGAAACGCATGTCATGAATATTTAAAAATGTATGGATAGTGTTATGGTAGTTATGTAAAGAGACACTTGCATTCTGATGTAGTTATTGTCCTGACGAAGAGACGGTAACATCTCGTAGAGTAAAAAATAAAAATAGACGAGTCAGATATGTTTAACTTGCGCATTCTGAAAAGTTTTGAAATACATACCACTATTCACATGAGCAAATCGTAAATGGCACGAAAAATTTCGCCACTAATGCTGATACATTCATGTTCATTCAATTTGTCAACCTAAATGGATACGTAAATATCAGAGGTGTCAAGAACTCTGATTGGTTGCACACACCAAATGCCACATTCGACGGCTCTATAATGGTATTCTCCGACTTACACCACGTTCTCCTCGTGTCACTCGGATTGTGATATTCGAGCGGATGTCGTGCTGCGCTCGGGAAACCACACCTTAGCTGAAAGCACGAAAGGAGTTGCAAAAACAAATTCCCTACGTGTTGGGAGCGCAATTCAATTTAGACAATGATCGTTAATTTATTAAATATGGGAGGTGTGGCTACCTTCCGCAACTTATAAACGAATATTATAAACGAGTCTTTGATATTTATTAGTTAAGTCAATGCCAACTTTTCTTTGGCAAATCCCAAACCGAATATCTCCTTATTTCTTATAGCCAATCACTAAGAGGGTCAAAATTATTATTAACAAAAGTTACATACGCCCTTCTGAGGAGTTAATTATATCATTTATGGCTTTATATTTTACATTTTGCCCTGCGTTTTCTGATTTGTTTTTCAGTCTTATTAATTAATCTTAATTATATGTCCCAAAATGAGTAATGGAAATTACTCACCGAGAATATGATATATGTGGCTTATGTATGTAATTTGTTGAAATAAATAAATAGAAAAAATCTAGATGTCTCAACATAATAAAGAAAAATTAAACTTATTGGGCGACATTTAATATCAAAAATTGTAAATTTACAAACTTTTTTAGAGTACAGATCTTGAATCCGTGTAAGATTGTTTCTTAATTACTTCACATATCAGGGAATGGATGAAAAATTGATTATCAATTTATACCAGCCAATGATATTTCAGCCCTGTAAATACCAGAACCTTAATATTTTCATCGAAATAAACTTCTTCATCAATGTTGAGATATCAATAATAAATCGTTACTAATCATTCGAACTAAATTACTAGAGAGAATAGAACGCCACATCACTCTGTCTTTGCAAACATTCTTCGCCTCTTCCACGTTCATGCATCTCCTCATACATACCCGCCGATTGTGACATCTGAGACATCCACTAAATTGAATCACTTTAAACAATCGAATATTATTCGAATAAATGGATTTATCAAATAACTCGATTATCTTCATTCGATCGATCCCATCGCTAATTCTCAGTTGGACAGGAATGATCGAGGTTGTGGTAGTCGTTCACAAGTCCACGAATCGAGTCGAGTTTCCATTTCTGGCAATATGCCCAAAAAACGGAAGGATTCGTCATGACACGAACAATCACATATATATTTATCTTAATACCTATACAAAGTAGGTATATAACAAGGAAAAATTGCCATGAATTTAAAAAAGGAAATGGCGAATGATTTTACGTCCGGAAATAGAAAGCTCAAAGGCCATGACAAGATAACATTTGTCGAATATAATGAAACATTTTTCATTACAACGATACAACTGATCATTTCGGCAAGGTTCAACATTATCATCAATCAAATTTGTGCGCCACGATATTAATTAACTCGAATCATCGATGTATCACGCGAACATCTATTCTCCTAAATCAAAATGGCATTATAAATTATCTATACCTAATTTCACACAGATCCGAGACATTTTCTACAAAATGTTGAGTTTGATTTATTTATTTATTATTATTTGTAAATTTAACAAAAAAATTACAAAAATTCAATTAACATTAACGAGTAACACAAAACAGGTATTTGTACCATTTCAGTTTAAAATTTCACATTTCGCTCACTCCTATCAACAACGTCATAAATCAAAAAACTTGATCATTTTTAAAGTTTAAAAATATAATAGAATGTATTAAAAATAAATACCAAGTCATTTATTGAACTTTTGACTGTGTAACAGATCTTTTCAGGTAAAAACTGAAGGTTTTTTCTCCATTTGAAAAATATTTAGTGTATTTAAAAAAAAATAAAACAATACCTTTTCTTGAAAATGGAAAAACAACACTTTCTGCCCAGTAGCGGGTAAATATTAAGTTAAAAATATGCCGCTTTTGCTGGGATATAGTACATTTTCTGGGCATTCCGAAAACATGCACAACTGAAAATTGAGGATTTTTCATATATGACATTGTTGAAAGGAGTGAGCGATTTGTAAGTTAGTAAAAATAAATGGAAGAGGGACGTGAGGGTGGAAAAGGGGAAAGATCAAAGCTCAAGTCAAGGACAAATTATATAACAATAGGGACACATCACGATATGAATGTCGACTGTTGATAATAAATTAAATGTTGATAATAAAATAATGATATTTGACTGGGGGAATAGAATTAGCGAGTCTGCCCCTTGTCCTCAAATTTTGATATGTGACGGACATATGTAGTGACAGCACTCTGCCCAGAGTTAGGTGGCGAATTCAAGAAAACGGAATCACTTCGTTCAGATCCATCAATCACGGGACAGCATTAGACAGAATAACAATTATTATTTTTACCAAAGTTTACTTTTGCTGCCCACCTAATACTACGGAGGTTAACCCTACATTAGTAAACTATCATACGAGTGACGTTGTTATTAAGCTTTCGTAAAAAATACGACGCAGAAGTAAAACGGTAATAAATAAGATGATCAAAAACTTTTATTATTTTAGAAGTTATAATAATATTCTTTGTTTTTTAGAGATCGCGTCTTCTTTCTGGCTCCATCTCAACTTATCGTCTTTGTAGACTGTTAGGATCAGCTCTCCTCGTTCTCAGGTTGTAGGTCCTTCTATCATATACAACGTCACCTAGGTCATGCCTTCGAATCATGTTATCTTTTTGCAGCATCCATGATTTTTTTGGTCGACCTCTAGATGTCTTTCAAGGAAGTTCAATGGCAATCGGTTGGTTTAAGAGATCACGTAATAATAATAAAAAAGTACATTAGGAATGTACTGTGAAACAGCGGGCGCGGGAAAGACGCGAACATTATTTTTTCCTTGAATGGTAATTTTCCCGTCGTAATTTTTACGATAGTCTAGAATTCTAAGGTTAAAGGCGGCAGATGGTCGCGGCCCGGCGACACGAGCGGAATATTTCACGGGAAATTTTCACTAATTGAAATAGTCACGCAGGTTATCTAGAAATAAATCTGTGTTTTGGTACCGGGAAAATAAAAAGGCTTAATTAAACCGCACCCTAATCCCCTGAAAGCACTCCCGGGGCCGCCCACAATTACTGGGTGGCGCACCATCCCTACAGCTTTAGTAATCGCCCATTTTTAAAGCGTAGAAGCAAAATCTCAAGAGTGGAAGGATGGAAACAATTCGAAACAAATCAATTAGGATATTTTCAATGAAAAAAAATAACGTCGCCATTTAAAAAAAGCCCTCCATGGCGTTTAAAGTATTAAAGGAAAATGTTTTGTTAAAATTTTAACAATATTAATATTATTTATTATATCAGACACAGGATACTGGATTTTCACCCTACGGATGAGATGTCAATACTATAGCTTTTTTTACTTGCACTCTACTTCTATCTTTTTTCATATAAAAAAGATTGACAGATGTTTCATATAAAATTAAAACACCTAAGTATATGATAAAATTTACTTTAAATAAGTATACACATATAAAAATAAAAAAAAGAGAAATATTTGTGTTTTTATCATTGACACAAATATTTCAATTTCATACTATTTCTGTGAGCCTAAGCGGCTCTTTATTAGAGATAGGTATCAAATTGTGGTATAGTGGGTTCGAACCGAGAACCTCTGACTTAAAGAGTCCGCGACACTAACTACGGTACCACAACCCGACATTTTTACAATAATGAAACATAAGCTAATTTTCAAAAATTGTCATGGACTGGAAAATAAAACAGATAACCTATTACCTATTTTACTTTTTCTTTTATATACTTTACTAATTTTCACGGCCGTTTATACTGTTGTTTGGTTTTAGGATATCATACAATTGTGTTGATCTTAATGCCGACGTTTCAGCCTCCGTTGCAGAGGGTATCATCAGGGGGATATTATGTCAAAGAATATTATGATTTAGTAAATATAAGTTATCTTGTAAAAATAGGAAGAATAGCGATATAAATAAATTCACCTAGAGTTAGCCTTGCATATTCAATTCAATTCAATTCAATTCAATTTATTCAATAATTAATATATACATTATAAACTAACATTTAAGGCGTATACATTAAAAAAAAAAACAAATTAAAAAGTAAGCAAGAAGACTCTTGTTAAATGTGTAGAAGAATCCCGCTTCAAAAAACTCCTACGGACACATGGAACAGATACATATCCAATGTGATATTGTTCAACATAGCGGTAGATCTTCCTACAGGCATAACCATCGGCAGGTTGGTCCTGTATATAGGAATGTGAAACAATCTATGTCGACGCTGTCTTAGGTAACTATCGGGAACATACAGACCAATGCTCCGGATAATTTCAGGATTATCGATCATACCGCGCAACAATCGAAAAAAATACGTAATCAAATACACATTCCTTCTAGTCTCTAAACTATTGGAAAATTAAATTTATATAAAGATATCATCTAATGTTAATTAGGTACCGCAGAATAGGGCTAATTGAACTTTGATGTGTTACTTGAGCCCAGCACAAAAAATAATATTTAGATCGTGGTATCGATCGAAGTATCGTGACAATAAGTGTCACCTGTCAGGGAAACAATAAATCATGTCGATACGTTCATTATGGTAGACTAAATACAGATTTGATTTTTTTTTGTGCTGGGCTCAAGTAACACATCAAAGTTCAAGTAGCCCCGTTCTACGGTACATATAGGGAACTTCGATACGTAAAGTCATAATAACTGTAATCTAAAAAATACAGAATAGATCACTTTTGTGAAAATTAACTCCTAAAATATTATTTCATACTTTCACTTGTAACATTAAAAACACTAAAACTTATTATGATAAAATAAAAAATGTAGCCATATCTTTTGACATTATTTTTAGAGCATCGATGTTGAAAAGTTAGAAAGCTCTGTATTCATGTAGTTATTAATACAGTGTTAATTAGATTCATACATTTTTTTTAATTAACTGATTCGGCAGTCACTTTGCGGTAGTATCTATTCATTCACAAAGATTTTTATTTTTATTTTTACGCAAAGATTTCTAGCAAATTTATCTTCACAGACCCTTACTGTCGAAATAGTAAACCAAAAGTTTTTCGAAACAGGAAACCAATTTTTTTTTCTCTCATATTATTTTTGACATCTCATCAAAGATGAAGAAGAATATGGAAGTCTAGGCATTTACGGAGATGACGACCGTCACAGGCTTTAAGTGATCACATTACACACGTGTAACATTCACCAATTCTACCCATTATTGACAACCAAACTTTTCAAATTCTTGGAAGTTTTATATATAAAATAACTAACCATCACGCCGCTTCCCCGCAGGGGTAGGCAGAGAGAATAGAACGCCACACCACTCTGTCTTTGCAAACATTATTCGCCTCTTCCACGTTCATGCATCTCCTCATACACACCCGCCATTTGTTTCGACTCCTAACCTGACCGCTCTCAAGTATTTGGCATACCTGATCGTGCCAAGTTTTTCTCGGTCTTCCTCTGCTCCTTTTTCCTATTACCTTCTCCTCACAAATTTGTTTTACCGTTCTTTCCTCACTCATTCGTTCTACATGTCCCAATCATATCAACACACTTTTCTTAATTATATCGAAAATGCTTGTCTCAGCTTTGCATTCTCTCCTTATTTCACTATTCGAACATCTATCATACATCGTTTCAAATTATTCTGAGAGATCGCATTTCGACTGCAATCAGTCTACTTTCATCCGTCTTTTGCCAACTCCATGTTTCACTTCCATACATTAAGGTTTCAAGTTTTATATATATGAACCAATTTTGAAACATTGTTATTATTTTCTCTCCGTGACAGTCTCCCGAGAAGAGAGTGAAAATATTCGCAATATGATGTGTAGGTACTTGAGACGTAGTTCTGACATAAAACCGAAATAGATTCTGGCATTAATATAAGTATTAAAAATCATGTTCCAATATTGGGCCGGTAATGCGTCGGGCGGGCTGAATTGCGCCCAAACTCACCCAGAGTGGCCTCCGCGAAACGCAAACTTGCAAATGAACTAAACACACATGGTAATTATGCCATATTTACTGGTGCAACCTCCGAGTACCTACACAATAACTTAACAAACAATCCTCACCGCTGGACAAAACTACTGGCGCTGAATATCGCGAAGGCGATTTTCTTTATATGACGATATCAAACATCATCATCAAATGAAAACAATAAATGCTGACGACCGTCATAGGCTGGTTTACACACGTGTAACATTCACCAATTCTACCCATTATTGACAACCACACTACTTAAGTAGTGTGGTTGTCAATAATATATATAAGTGTTTCACTCTCTCTTGCTGCTCGCTGATAGTGTTTGAAGGAGACGTGTATTTACCAGTGCTTACTATTTGTTATTTTATTATGATTTTTTGTTTTAAGACTATTTGTTATAAGACTTTTTGTTTCTCTATTAGTGTATTCATTAGTGTATTTTTATATAAGATACTGTATATATGTATTATCTTAAAGGCTTCAGCCGTTCAATAAATAAATAAATAAATGAACCATAAATAAACCAATTTCGAAACATTGTTCTTAAATCACTAGAACTTCACCAGAGACATCAATGAATGAGATGAAAAGAAGCTTTTTATTTAGCAGAAACTCTTATATTAGTATGTGAGGTCCGAATCCTGGATTATAATCACATAAGTACATAAGAAACGCCAGAAAATATCATTTTCGTTTTTATTATTTAATATTATAATTTGACCAGTTAATTTATTTACAACATTTTGAGTGTGTCCAAATAGTCCCAGACTTCCATATTCTCTTCACCTTTGAAGAGATGTCAAAAAAATTATATGAAAAATAACTCCTATAATTGGAAATAATCCAGATTTGTGAACAAGTATTTGGACACACTCAAAATGTTTTTAGGTTTTTTGTTTGTTTTATTCGTTAAGGCATTACAGTTTTTACAAAAATATAAAATTTTTTTTTTTCAATACCCCTAATTTACATTTTCCTTAATTTAGGTTTTTGTGAGCAAAAAGTCAAAAAATCTTGATTGATATAAGATATTGAACCCATTGTGTCTATTGTATTATTGTATCTTTTGTTTCGTATTTAGGGATCAACCTTGTTCATTTGTTATTAACTATACATAACCACTAGAATTTTTAAGTCAAATAAACTAAAAATGCTACAAATCCTTGTAAATAATAGACATAGAGAATTTTCTATGGCAACTAATAAATATATATTTCTTTAAGTCTTGTTCTCAAATTTTTTTGTATCGTTGTCCTCCACACCTTTGCACGGCCATCCGCGTCGTTCCAACCACTATGAACTTGCGGTAGGCTCATCACAAAATTATAGAGTAGGCGGTCACGTACTCCAGGCAATTATGTTATAGATCCAACGTGAAAGTCGGTCGCAGAACGGGCGCGCCCTTTAAATCATTGTACAGGTTGAGGATTCACGGTTATCTATAGGGCGGGGGCAGGTCAGCCCTAAAAAGGCTTTTACTGGATAACGCTGTCTCATAAATCCGCCCCCGCGGTGACGAACGACGGCTAATCGCCAAGAGACGTAACTTTGCAACTTGAATAAGGAAATTCAGTGAAAAAATGTATTTTGATATCAATAGGTTATTTTCAGTCGGGAGGAATTTCGGATTTAACATACATAGTTTAAGGCCAAGCTTATCGCTCACTTCTTTCAAGAACGTTATAAATCAAAAATCGTCAATTTTCAGTTGTGCGTGTTTTCGGAATGCCCAGAAAATGAACTATATCCCAGCAAAAGCGGCATATTTTCAACTTAATATTTACCCGCTACAGGGCAGAAAGTGTTGTTTTTGCATTTTGAAGAAGAGGTATTGTTTAATTATTTTTTTAAAATAAAATAATTATTTTTCAAATGGAGAAAAAACCTTCAGGTTTAACCTAAAAAGATCTGTAGCACACTAAAAAGTTCAATAAGTGGCTTGATATTTATTTTTAATAAATTGTATTATATTTTTAAACTTTAAAAACGTTCTCCTGAAAAATCACGTTTTTTGATTTATGACGTTCTTGAAAGGAGTGAGCGATATGTTAAGACGCAACTTAATTTTATCTAATTCCAGTTAAAATTTTACGTAATTAATTTTTTTCTTAAAACACCGTTTTTGCAATGAAAATACAAGTTTTTCTTCGAAATCATAAATTAAACCCTGAAGAGGGCAACAGATTGTTGCCGAAACTAGTTGGTTGTTAGTAAAAATGTGAGTGGATAAAAAAACAACGACTCTTTATTTCTTAAAATAATATTTCTTCTTAATAATTATACGGTTTTGATAAGAAAAGAGTTATTGAAAGGTAGGAAGTTAGAAAAATTGTAAAAATATTTTTTCTAATATATATATATTCTAAAAAACAAAAAAAATCCGATATACATTCTTTAAAAAATCGGGTGCGAGTAGACATGTGACCTCAATGCGAGTTAATGAATGCTGGGCCTTAAATATGATATTAAAGTTTTTTAAAGATTCATTGTATGTACGAGTATAAAATTGAAAAAAAAAATTTTGACCTCTGAACATAGATAAAGAAGAATATGGAAGTCTGAGTATTTACGGGGCTTCTGTTATACTGTCATAGGCTGGTGAAATTATCACTTTACACGCGTGTAATATTCACCATTCTACCCATGATTGACAACCACACTACTAAAATTTCGGAAGTCATACATATACATATACATATGTACAGTGGCGTGCAGATTTTAATCGCGGTAGGCAGAAGGATTGGTAGCCAATATTAAATAAGGCATAGTAGGCACTGGTCGTGTTTCTATATGGAAAGCGAGTAATCCAGGGCTGTCAATCATGGGTAGAATGGTGTATGTTACACGAATCACCGAATCAACGAATAAGCGAATCGTCGAATTAGCAAGCTAGTGAACGAGATTCAATCAAAGTTGGGACTCGGTCACACAATCAATGTAAATAAATGAACGCGTAATTTAGATCGGGTCGTTCACGAACAGCCCTCGTCTATGGGAGGTACGATTTACAAAAATGGCAATTCATACATCATAAATACACAAATAGTACGGCAATTTTTATTATCATAACACCTGGAAAACATCAATACTGTATTGGTATAGAAAATCCACCAAGGGAAGAAGGGGTGAGTGAGGGGGAAACTCCCGGAAATGTCTAAATTGACTGACATGCCATTTTCGGCGCTTCATTCTTTGCAATCACAAAAGATTGGCGTTCTCATTGGAAATAATCGATATTCAAACTGCTTATAAAGCCCTTAAACTGAACTTAAATAAACGGATTCGGCGAATTTGGGTATTTACGGAATAAAAACACGTAGATTTGGGAAGTATGTTTTCTAGGGATGGAGAGATTGATAATAATATAGAAAAGAGAGTGAATGCCGGGAACAGAGTGAATGGTGCTCTGAATTCACTTAAGTATAGCAAATAAAAATCTATCAGCGAAAGTCAAACTGGCAGTATACAATGGAGTCCTGGTTCCAACCCTAACATATGGAAGTGAAGCATGGAATTGGCAAAAGAAGGATGAAAGTGGACTGAATGCAGTCGAAATGCCTTCAATCAGACGAATTCGCCCCCCGTTTTTGTCTACCTAAATCGAATCTTCGAAAAATGCTAAATATCCTCCTTATCTTATTCTTACCCTCATCCGCACACAATAGTGCATAGGGCACTGCTTGATGCGATGTTTAGTTGATCGTTAATTTTATAAAGGTGGGGTGATCAGTCTTACGCCTCAGGTCCAGTGCAAGCCCAGGGTAATGTCGAATAAATACTTAGTTAAAACAAAAAACACCATTTTATTCATCTTGACCCCCTGGAAATCGAACCCGGGACCTCCAGCGTGATAGCCAAACGCAGTAAACACTACGCTATGGAGGGGGGCAAAATGGTCAATCACAATTGCACAAAAGAAAAATCTCAATACAAACGTTCACATTTGTAACACTTTCAGTTTTCAAGATAACAAAATGGTTTTTAAAAAAATTACCCCTTCCTTTTCACCACCCTAACGGATTGAATTTAAAAAAAAACAGCGAGTGCTTAGGTTATAAAATCATTTCATATTTCTAGGCTAAGCAGTTTATTTAGGCTGTACGTTGGTGAGTCTGTGAACCAGCCAGGCAGTCAGTCAACACTGCCTTCAATATACACAAATCTGAATTCATGGAGTTTTAAAACGATACATGATATTTGAAGTGAAAAAAAAAACAATTCCACCTGTTGCAAAGTACTCTTCGATGCAAAATACCCACACTTTACTAATACTGCATTATATAACACCCACAATATTACATATATTGCATTATTGTAAATACATAAGCGGGTATGTATGAGGAGATGCATGAATGTAGAAGAGGCAAAGAATGTTTGCAAAGACAGAGTGGTGTGGCGTTCGATTCTCTCTGCCTACCCCTGCGGGGAAGCGGCGTGATGGTTAGTTAGTTAGTTAGTTCATATACTTATGTACATATTTTTTATTTTTTTTAAAAAAGAGATATATTTGTGTTTTTATTATTTACACAAATATTTCAATTTCATACTATTTTTGTGAGCCTAAGCGGCTCATTATTAGAATTAGGTATCAAATTGTGATAGAGTGGGAACCTACAAACTCTGACTTAAGAGTCCGCGACACTAACCACGGGACCAAAACCCGACACAATCAAAAGAATATTGTGTTTTCTTGTGTTAATACTAATTACATTTAAAAAATAAACTTTAAAAATAAATTCATTATGGGTATTATCTACCCACTAATGTCACTAAGATGATTTTCAAGAAATTGAAAAAATCATACGAGAAACACGTATACACTTTTAAGGTTAAATAGATAAATGATTTTCCTTTGTTATTAATATAACAATTGTTATTTGATTAAGCGAAATACTGAGAAATTCATAGTTTTGAAGTTTATATTTCTTATGTTGACGTCAGGGGCAAAAATGTGTGGTAAGAAAAATAAAGTTTTCGAAAGTATGTCACATATTGTTTTTAAAAACTTTCGTCAATGTAATACCGAATGAGAGAAAAATGTATAACCTTTAATCAACAATTTAAATTGTTTGTTTATCTCAAAACTAATAGAGATACCGATAGAAATATAAAATAAACTCACCTGTCGCACGTGAAATGTCAAAATTATAGACAGACAGGTAGCCGACAGACAAAATGAAAACATATATATCTGGTAGCTTTAAAACCCAATGATAAGTAAATTAATATTAATTACATACCTTGCAAACTCTAGGACACTGATTTAAACACATATATGCACTCAAATTCACAACACACAGCATAATTCCCGCTACTGCCAGGAACGAAAACACCCGCCATGTTGCTTTTGTCAACATAAATTTACGGATGTGATCATTGCACTGCTTTCTAGATTAAAAAAAAAACACTATGCCGTGATCGAAGCTGCAAGACGCTTACCCATATCTCAAAAGTCAGTAGGTTCGTCATTAGGTGTGGAAATAATTATGTATTACCCATCTATTACTTAATAATTATTAAATTTTATTTTGGCGACCAAGAAAAAATAAGGATTTGTGGATTCAAATAAAAAGCAGCTAAATGTACATTATTAATATGGTATCTATGTATTTTGTATTATCATGATGTGAAAAAAAAACATTTTCAATGTATTTTTAAATTGTTTTACAGTGGAACCTCTCATCACGAGCAAAAAAAAACTGAAAAAGTTGCTCCCTTAGCGAGCGATGTTTCGCATAATGAGTAACAGAAGAAAGGTAAGTCCCTTTTTCACGACATTCACCTGTGAACCGGGACTTTCACGGCTTGGGAAAGAGTTACCAAGGGGACCCTAACTTCTGCTTAGAAAAAACTTTGGCCAGAGAGTGTTGTCAAATGTGATTTTGAAACAGTAACTGTGTAGTCTACAGTCAGCGAGATTGTGTCATTAGCTAATATCACGGTGCTCGAGGTGAATAACAACGATATTGAAGAGCTTGTGAAAGAGTACAGCCAAGAGCTGACAACCGAAGAATTTATGGAGTTGCATCGTGTTTCACAGCAATACATTATGGAGGAGGACGAAGTAGCAGAGCAACAATCTTCTAGCACAATAAGAGAAATGCTGAAAGCATGGGAAACTGTTGCACATTAAGAAGCATCATCCTAATAAGGAGGTGTCTATTCCTGTTACAAATTTATTCAATGATAATGCTGTGACACATTTTCGCAAAATTTTGAAGCGTCGGCTAAAACAAATGTCTTAAAACAGTTTTCTAATTAAAAGGGATAAATTATTTGCCATAAATTCATATTTTTATTTAGGTTTTTTTCAAATCTAAATTATATTCCAAGTTTTAACACTTATTAACAATTTACAAGTAATTTTATTTGAATAAACGTTAAAAAATAGATATTTAATAAAATACAGTTTTCTTTCGGCCTGGAATGCATTGATATATTTTCCATTGATTTCTATGGAAAAAATGTTTCGCTTAACGAGTAAGATGCTGGAACGAATTAAAGTTGTTATGAGAGGTTCCACTGTACTATTTTTTATTGTTGTACTTTACCATATCCACTCTCTATGTGAAGCATACGGAATTTACAAACTGCCTCCAGGCTCTTCTGTCGGCTGCCAGATCCCTTGAATCTTCTCAAGTCAAATCCGCGTCCCGAAATTCATTGTCCTGGGTGGTGGGAATCTGATGCCTTGTAAAAGAGTCAACTTGATAAAGTCTTTCGGGAGGCATGTCGGTTAGGTACATTGACTAGCCAACCGAATAGCCTTTTCTTGGCGACAGTTGTAACGTCCTACGCCGTATTTCTTCGTTTTCTCAGAAAGTCAAACCACCTCACGCCTAAAATTCCTCGTAGGCATCTATTTTCAAAGCTGAGTATATGGTTACTCTGAACGCTTGAACCATGTCTCGCAGGCATTATAATTTTTTTACATGAAATAAAATTGCTGGTATTGAATTGTTTTGGAAAATTTTATATATTTATAAAGTATTAATTTTATTTACTGGGTTGTGGTCCCATGGCCATTCTTGATTACCGTCGCGGATTCTTGAGTCAGAGTTTCTGGGATCGAACTCACTCTAAAAAAATTCATACATATTTCTAGTAATGAGCCGCTTAGGCTCACAGAAGTAGTATGAAATTTAAATATTTTTGTAAATAATAAAAATAAAAATAATTCTATAATTAAAAAAAAACCTGATTTACAAAAAAGGCTTTGTATTTTTTCCTGAATACATTTTATGAATAATTTTTGTAACTACATATAAATTAATCATATAACAAAGGTTTCAATTGATATGGGTGTTGTGCTTTATTTTCACATTCTTACATTTCCGGCCCTTTATTTCCTACTACCCACTCACTGATAGTTAAATGGTTTGTGGTATCGTTCCTCTTAAATACTAATTTAGAAGGCACTGGATCTATGAATGAAATCTTTAGTGAATTAGCATATTGATAATTACATAAACTAGCATATTCAAAACCTTCATAAGGTCTCTGGTTGTCATGATTACAAACAATTATAAAAACCGTGTTGCAGAGCGTCCAGCATGGCAAAATATAATGATTTAGTGCTGGATAATATGCAAATGATCCATGTAACTAAAAAGAAAAAGGAAAATAAACTATGTGATCATTACAGAAACTTCTTATCTAAGTAATAACTATTGTAAAGAAAGTATGTTTCTAACAAAAAAAATGCTCAAATAAACGGATCATTTTATTGAAGACAAATATTTTAAATACATTTAAGTCTTCACAAAAATAATAAAATACATTTTGGCATATTCATTACACAAAACCTGGTGCCATTAGTTTGTAGTTTTTGTCTTTAGTAAACAAGATTGTTCAATGTTGAAAGTTAAATAGTGTATTAAGTGATTACTTAAACATGCCTGATGAGTCCATAAGCCCTGTAAATTCCTATACTTCCACATTCTTTTTTATTCCTTCTCTCTGTTGAGATATTGACATTTTGTATACATTAACAACAAAATATTTATATAAGTCATGTCGTACCAAGCGGGCCTCGATTTCCCTCCATTGATGGTACTCTTATTTTTTCAAGCATCTCTTTCTGGATAACGCATCTCTAATACCTCCAAAAATTACCTATTTCCTCCAAACACATGGAACCATTCCCGGCAAAATATCCCAAAAAATCTTACAATTAGGAGTGATCCTTGGATCATTCCAAAGTATACAATTTATTTTTCAGATGATGCGTATATTTATGTGACCTAGACAAATTATATTTATCTATAATAGTTGTTTAAAATATTTAACTGGGAAAAGATGAATATGACTTGATGAGTTAGGTTAGGGTAGGTTATAAATAAAATACACATTTTGAAGGAATTGTCAGTTGTATTTAGCAAATAATATTCCTTACACAAATTTTATATTTTTACCATATAGTATGATAATAAATTACCTTTCAATTTCAATACCTAAATACCATTTACTTTCTATATAGAATACCATATGCAATGGACACTGAGCCTACAGGTCATATGTTATCCGATTCCTTGGATCCGAGTAGTCTAGGCACACAAGTAAACAAATAAAATACAAGCATGCTTAAACTTTCGCACATTTATTCAATATCACTATGGGAATGGTACATCGTACTTGACATTTCTGTACTGCGGTATTTAATATTGAGTTGTGACAGACATTAAAAAACTAGACACATTGAACACAGATAATCTTGCATAGACATTATTCATTCTAATTCTAGATACACGGTTGAATCAATAAGTTACATACATACAGGAGTTTAGTGAGGCTGATATATCCCTGGATTAGTTTGGGATGATAGATATAAATACTGTGTCAAAAAATTTACTTTAAAATGTGTAAAAGACAAACAAGTGCGTATTCACTGAATTCGAATGCGTCTCAAATTATTTCAAATATATATGTTAGTTACCACAAATTCTACCAACTAGCCACCATATTGTAGCACTAAAGAAAATAAAGATATAAAATAATATCCGATTACTTTTTATACATCTTACTGAAATGGTACACAAAAAATTCTAAATTATAAAGGAATGATAACGGAGGTTAACATTATTTTAAACATAATAATTGATTGAAAACAAATAGGTATATAAAAAATTTCAATCATAAAGTATTATAGTCACAAAACACTTAGCCAATTTTAAAAAAGCAAACAAGGTGTATGTATGTAATATGTACGCAAAATAAAACACCATAACCTTTGACAACAAGATGTTGACAAATTGATTAACTGTTTTAAAACACGCAAAATATGAATAAATCATTCAAATTTAGTGATAAATAATTTAAAAGCCCATTATTTCAATCTAATAACAAATTTGAAAATGTTAAAAAAGCATTTGGAGCAATTCAAAAACGGAAAATTTGATGCGATAAGAAATATTAATGTGACAAAATTGCAATTATCTTGCGTGGGGTTCGAAAGTGAAACCGGAGTCGTTAAATATATCGTTTTATAACTTCATAAATTGGATTAAGAGTGTTAGCTTAGGGAGAGTTGTCCGAGAGCCAGTAACCTTTCCACAGCGGCGTTGATGTCGCCAAATGTTGCAGTCAAGGCTGAAAATATATACGCACACATTCATCACACTGGTTTCAGACAAATTAGTTAGTCTGCCAAAAGAGCAGAAATCAGGAATGGTTGAAACTCTAACATTATTTTACAATGGCAACCTAAAATTATTTTAATATGTGTCATTCATCGGAATTGTAGTTATTCAAACATAATATTAATTTATGCGAGTAGTTTTTTTTTTGTGACTTAACTTTTACTGTTTTATTATATTATTAATTTGAAAAATTTAATTTGAGAACTATACCAGAATCCTCCATTATTTTCTCTTTTTTGACAGACATAACTGACAATGTTATTCCACAATATTAAATGACATATCATAAAATGTATACATTTTTTTCATAAATGAATACATATATTAAAAATTGCAAAAATTGAAACGCAATGACAGCTTTCTCTTCATCAACGTACAAAATTTAAACATTCAATTTATTAAATTAAATTAAGTTTAAATATAAACATCAATTTTAGTGTCGCGGACTCTTAAGTCAGAGTTCCTCGGTTCAAACCCACTCTACCACAATTTGATACCTATTTCTAATTATGAGCCGCTTAGACTCACAGAAATAGTATGAAATTTAAATATTTGTGTAAATAATAAAAACACAAATATTTCTTTTTTTTAAATAATAATCTTAAAAAATTATTGAGCAATTTTATAAAATTCTTATATATTACATCACTAAAAGCTCATTAATGTAATTGTGTTATATTATGTACTATGTTTCAGTTCATATTAGATATGCTATATATGTACTTCCGTTCAAGGGATGGCAAAATGGATGGATGATGCGGGTGAATGATTTTACCTTGTATGTTGGCATCTCTATTCATGAATCCCATGGCGGCGAGTTGTTCCAGTTGCTGACTGTAGCGCTGTTCAGGAGTTGCGTTGGGATCTGCGTTGTTCCCCATACTGGCTACCATGCGTTGCATAAACTGTCCATATACAATACACGTAAATCAAAATGTACATGTTTTATTAAACTAAAGCAGCGTTTCCCAACCTGTTTTGGCTCGCGTACCACTTGGTAGTACATCACGCTTAATTGTACTATGTACTTTGTAAAAAAATTACATTACCAGAAATTTGTTATTCTTTTTGCATTATAAATTTTAAAGAGTGATTATGTTTCCCAAAATTCTATTTACTTGAGTTAAAAATTTTTACTAAGATAACACTGCATTATATAGAAGCAGTGTTATCTTAATCAATAAATACACTAAGGAAAGGTGATCAGCCTTGCGCTTCAGGTACCAGTCTAGGTTGATAAGAGTGAAAAATCAGTGGTATTTACTAGGTAAAATTAAAATTAAAAATGACATGTAAGAAATCTAGCATTGTGTATTGGCCGTACCTGCGAGAAGAGCTCGGGGTTGTTGGGCGAAGGTGCCGTGGTGGTAGTGGTAGTGTTGACGGGGGCGGTGGGCGGGTTTACCGTGGCCCCCAGACCGAGGGCCCCGCCGAGCCCCGGCACCGCGGTCCTCAGCTGCTCCACTCCTTGCTGGATCTGAAGTAGCGCATTCAGAGCCTGGAAACAAGATAGACTTTCATGTGACAAAATATAACTATCACTGACCCTTAGATCGTTGTTCCGCAAAGTGTGTGCCGCCGCACACTGGTGAACCGTAGTGATTAGTTGGTGTGCCGCAGAAAAAAGTATAGTTTTGTCAAAATAACACAATTGCTCCAAATTTTGGTTGCCTGTGCTCAGTTTAGTAAGCTCACATTTCGCATTAAACATAATATGTTAGATATGTTACCATAATATGGTAAATATGCACCTCTGAAATTTCTTAATTTGGTAGGTGTACCTTGAATAGAAAAAGTTTGCGGAACACTGCCTTAGACAATCCCCTTTCACTGCCTACACCAGGGTACTTCTAGAAAATTTGGTGGTGGATTTTACAAGCTTGTATTTACTTTGATTGGCAGTGACAGGGATACTGAAAGCTTTCAATGGGATACAATTTTGTTTCACATTTTCAATAAATTTAGCAACTTAGTTTTAAAAAAAAAAGAGGTCTGTCAGGAAGCCTAGATGCTTCCGTATTAGATCTGGGAATGCGGTGGGACGGCTTTCAATATATTGACCCTTAGACACACTCAATGGTGCATAGGGCAGTGTATCAAATTTGTGATATATTTCCTAAACACAATTGAGAAAAAACGTTTTTAAATGTGTCCCGATAACAACGTGTAAAGTCATTCCCCGATGACTTTGACACAACGTTGGATTCGAATGTGAGTGTTTTTATCAATTTTTTTTTTGTTTTTTCAAAATCTTAAACCTCCAAAAGTTATTCAATGATTGCTTTGAAATATTGACACAATGTTGCATTAGAATATGTGTGTTTTTATCTATGTATATAAAAAAATTCAAAAATTGGTTTCAAAAGTTACTCACCAATTACTTTGAAATTTTGACATAACATTGCATTCAAATGTGAGTTATTACATACTTCTGATAAGTAAAAACATGTTTAAAAAAAAACTCCTTTTTTACTACGGTGGAAGTGCCATCTATTGAAAGCAGTACCAATACACTCAATACTAAACATTGTTCATGGCATACAGCATGCTTCATGACAGTTGCTAAAATATTGTATTCTGGCAAGCATTTTAAAAATAAACATACTACATATAAATATGAGTAGTTCCATTTTTCATTCATTTCCTATTCACCAGAAAGAGCCACAGCAACACATAGTTGGGTACAGCTAATTATAAATAACCATATATATCACATTTAGTCAGTGGAACTTGGAATATTTCGCAAACTATATCCATGTTTTTATATATTTTGAGTGTTTTGATAATGAGGGTGGGCAGATATGAATTCGATTATATCATTTGGCCATATCATTCATGCTTGCCGCTCCTGACAAACTAATAACTAACAAGTAAAATGTTACATACTAGTTTTTTGCTGGAAAAACCCAAACATCAAATAATTAAAAATTGAATTAAATTTCCTATAGCTCACCTGAGGGTTTGTCATCATTTGCGTGATATCCGGATTCTGTAGCTGGGATAGAAATTGGGGCAGCATTGAGCGGATATTATCCTGTAGTTGTGGATTTCCAGCAAACATGGGATTCTGAAAACAACAAAAACGATCCCTTATTTTTCATTTAAAAAACTATACATTTTTATTTTATTTATTTAACCCTTATCCGCACCCAATGGTGCATAGGGTACTGCATCATATTGGTGCAGTGCCCTATGCACCATCGGGTACAGATGAGAGAGTGAAGAAGATATTTCCAGGCCTGAAGTAAAGCCCTGGGAATTGAACCCGGGACCTCCAGCACGGTAGTTAAACACGCAAACCATTACACTACGGAGGCAAACTAATAGATTTTAACCAGTTTGAAACTATTTTTATAAAAGCTATTTTTGACGAAGAAGAATTTATATTGATTTTTGACATCTCAAAATAGATGAAGAAGAATATGGAAGTCTGGGTATTTACAGGGCTTACGACCGTCATAGGCAGGATTAAGTATTTCTTCTTCATCTATGTTGACATGTCAAAAAATAATATAAAAAATAACTCAAATAATTGGAGATAATCCAGATTTGTGAAGAATTATTTGGACACACTCAAAATGTTGTAAAGAAGGATTTGGTAAGCAACCTGGTTGATGATCTGCGTGGCCATGTTGGGGTCGGCCTGGAAGGCCTGCATCATGGACTGGGTGTAGGGCGCGCTCAGCATGGACTGCATGAGGCGCGGGTTCTCTGACATCTGCTGCAGCAGCGACTGCATGCCCGGCGTGTTGAGAAGCCCGGCCGGAGCACCTCCCGGAGAGGCTGCCCCGGTCGCCCCCCGCGGGCCCCACGGGTTGGGAAGTGGCTCCCGATTCTCGCTGCCCTGCTGCGGGTTGGTGCCGTCTGCAAAACAATTGTTTAACCATTTTATAATACAAAATAAATAATCTCAATATATCAGTATTTTTTTTGCTTTCCGGATTTTTATGTCTTTGTTTATGTTAACTCTAAATGTAAAAATAGGCTGTACTTACCAGAATTATCTACTAAACCAGAAAATGGATTTCCGGCAAAACTGCTGGCAGCCGCCAACATTGGTTCTTGTATATCTCTGTACATCCTCTGAAGGGCATTGTAACCACCTAAAATAAAAATATAATACACATTGAATAAACCATTCCACTGATACCTTACTGATTTTTTCAAACTTTATTCTTGGAAACTGTTTAGCCCTTCTTATTCAAACCCTCATCTGCACCCCAACGGTGCATAGGGCACTGCATCATATAAACGCAGTGTTATCTTGATCGTTAACACATTACGGAAATGTGATTAGCCCTCCGCTTCAGGTACCAGTCCAGAGTAATATTGAATAAATATTAGAGTTCAAAAATCAATTATATTTATTTGACCCTTCCTGGGAATCGAACCCGGGACCTCCAGAACGGTAGCCGAGCGTGCTGACCATTACACTACGGAGGCGGACCCTAGAACACTAAACTATTTTTAAAATTACAACGGCAAAATGACGATTTCTGGGAAAGACAATGTTCACGTCATTTCCTGCTTCACAGTGTCTTCCTAATGTGCCTTAAATTTATTTTCATTACTATGCGATCTCTTGAACCAAAAGAATATTACTATTACTTCTAATATAATAAAAGTTTTTGATTATCGTATTTATTCCTATTTTAATAACAACATCACTCATATAGTTTAGTAATCTGGGACTAAGTATTGAGCATTTAATGTTAATGATTGTATGATTATCAGTAGGGAGGAGACCCTTCTTACAAGCATTTTTACCATGAACTATCACAAATGGTGGTCCAATGTTGATCATTCGCTTTGTGACCAGGTTTTCAGGATGGAGGCTGGCATTAAATAAGGAGGGGATATAAAGATGATTAAATGACCTGGTATGCTTTCCAAATTAGACATAGCACGATCGTGAGAGCGCATCAATTCTTGCAACATAGCCGGATTCCGGGCCAATTCCATAGTTTGTCGTAAGAGTTCTGGATTATTCAGCATACGGTTGATTTCAGGATTACGCTGAAAATAATCAAACAAACTTACAGTGAAAACATAATAGGTTGGAGTATGGACAGCGATGCAAGGTCAAATATACTCAAAAAACAAAAAAAGATCCCTAATGATGTACACAAACATTTCAATTTGACACAATTTCCAGAAGAGCCTGAGTGGTTAGTTTTTTTTAAATAGTTTTAGTAGCCTGAGACCAAATGTAGAAACTCTGGCTAGAGTCTGCTATACTGACCATAGACCATACTCTATAATACGATAGAAATATCAAATTACTGGAATACCGCTTAAAAAAATAAACTGCCAGTTCCAAACTTAAAACTAGGTCCTTCGAATTTCCAGTCAAATGAGTAATGAGTTAAAGAATATGTTATTTCAATTGTGAAATGAATTAATGCTGGTAGCAAATACTTCTGACGCTGTGTTAAATTTATCATAATTTTACATTATGTCCTCATTAATCAAGCATTCATAAATATGTTAAACAATATCACGTGAAATAATTCTAATCATTGCTTTAGCGCTGCACCAAAACCAAGTTTGTAGCACTGTGTTTGAAATACGAATTAAGGATATAATAAATATTTAAAACACTAACATAGTGATATTCTATTTTATAACTAACAAAATTATACTAACAGACTAACTAACCATCACGCCGCTTCCCCGCAGGGGTAGAATAGGGAGAGAATAGAACGCCACACCACGGCTGTCCAAACTTAAAACACAGTAAGGGACATTTTTTTTTGTAGTACGTTTTTTTTGCATTTTTGGACTAAGTAGAATCAACTTAGTCCAAAAATGCAAAAAAACGTACTACAAAAAAAATGTCCCTTACTGTGTTTTGAGTTTGGACAGCCGACCACTCTGTCTTTGCAAACATTCTTCGCCTCTTCCACGTTCATGTATCTCCTCATACATACCTGCCGATTGTTACGACTCCTAACCTGACCACGTTCAAGTATTTGGCATACCTGATCGTGCCATAATTTACAAAATTATACACTCCCTGTATTCTTCTTCTAACCCTCATCCGCACCCAATGGTGCATAGGGCACTACATCGTAGCGACACAGTGTAATCTTGATCATTTATTGCATGAAGGCAAGGTGATCAGCCCTGCGCTTCTTGTACCAGCCCAGGGTGATATTAAATAAACATGAGAGTGAAAATCACCCATATCTGTTTGACCCCGTTTGGAATCGTACTCAGGACCTCCAGCACGGTAGCCAAACACGCTGAACACTACAAATTTTCAATTTTGTCCACCACCTCCTCAAAATTTCAATTCAAAGGATTTCAATACTCACAGATATTAGGTCTTGCATCTGGGGATGTGAGGTAATCAGCGATCTCATGTTCTCGGGATCATTCATCATTTGTTGCACCAAGGGGTTATCTAAGACTTGTCTCAGCATATCCGGATTGGATAATAATTCTGACTGCATACGGGCCTGAAATCAAAGTGATTCAGACATTCTGGTGTGGAGATAATAAAAACAAATATTTAATAATTTCTAAATACCCTAAAGTGATAAACCAATTCAAGTACAATCAAAGATACTATTGAGTTCAGATAATAATATTAAACATTGTAGCAAAAATAAGTGTAATAGACAAAAATATCGAAATCTTTTAGTACACAACCATGATACACGATTTACACACAACGAAGGTTTGATAGTCCCAAGAATAAACAGTAAATATGGGAGTCGAACACTGCAATATATCGTTCCGAACATTTTTAATTTGTTGCCGACGGATGTTAGAGGTCAAAATAAAATATAGAACAAAGGCAAAATAAAGGAATGGGTAAATGATCAAGAGTTAATTTCATGAAAATTGTAAAATGTATATATTCTTAATTTTTCTCCCTTTTTTGTGTGTATTAGGTTAAAATGGTAAAAAACAATAAAAATGTATTCAAAGA
Organism: Brachycentrus maculatus; assembly: GCF_059751285.1. Classification (NCBI taxonomy): domain Eukaryota; kingdom Metazoa; phylum Arthropoda; class Insecta; order Trichoptera; family Brachycentridae; genus Brachycentrus; species Brachycentrus maculatus. The sequence goes on from NW_028281216.1 coordinate 303,739, forward strand.
GAACTCCACTGACAAGACACACAAGGTGGCTTGGTGGGTATTTGCAAAATATTTTTTAAGAATATGTTTTAAATTGTGATTTAAATCAATGTAAAAAAAATATACATATATATATATATATTTGACAATTACCTGAATATCCATGAAAGAACCTTGCCCGAGTCCCATACTTTCTAATCCCGCTAATCCTCCTAGAGAATTTAAACCAAATGGGGTTGCACTTATGTCGGCTGTGAATAAAAAAAATATATAAATATTACTAATAATATCTTGCATACTTATCTGTAAAATTGTTACAGGTAGAACTTATGGTATGTATTCAAGATTGATGTTAGCATATTAGATTAGAGGATGACACATAAATAAAGATGATATAATCTATTTTTAATTAATGTATTACTTAGTAAATACCACTATTTCTTAAAATCTACTGTGATACATGTTTCAATGCATTCCGCATCATTTTCAAACCGTGTCACAGTAATTAAAAATGGATAGTTTTACCACAAAGTTACTGCCGTATCAATTAATGAAATGATATAATCTGTCTGAAAACTTTGAAATCCCAGGTAGCATTTTTTTATTATTTTTAAATATGTATAAGTATTCTATTAGACAATTTTTACTATTAAAAAAACTAGTGCCAGAAAACTAGTGCCTGTGTAGAAAAACGAGACACTACTGATGAAATTTATTGATTCAAAATATTCTTATATCTCACATAATGAAAACTACATGATTTACAATAATGTTTAATTTACTTATTTTAGAATTATTTTTAAAGATGCAGTATTCAAAAAAAATAACAACTAACCCCAACATACATGTATTTTGACTATAACTTTTATAATAGTAACAAATGCAGTTGCTAAACAAATACAAACATTGTTCAAAGTTACCGAGATTGAGTATAATTTTTTTAAAGCAAGTCATTTTTAAAATATGCACTCTCGAACACTAGCAGTAATACTCTATTAGGATGTTAGTCGTTACTAAATTATATCATTAAGTATTATTGTATTATAACTTACGATATAATTTAAACAAAATAAATGTTTTTTTTAATTTTTTTGATGTCTTGCATAATGTGAGAGGTTTGATTAATATAAATTAAATTGAAACAATGCACCAGCTGTATGTGAAAGCTCTTTAAAATATGGCTTACCAAATACCATTCTGGAAAACTATGAACATAAAACTGACTTAATGTTAACAAAGATGACTAATTTTGCACATTTAACTTTCTGTTCTCAAGAAATAAGGAAATCAATTCATCATAAGGACTTTAACCTGTTTTGGTTACCAAATATAACTAATAAGCATTTGCGAAATCAAACCTATAAACAAAAATTGACCGCAAATAAAATATACTATAAATACGTAAATAGTCGTGAACATTGAACGAAAAAATTCCAGATCTTTCTGTTGGATTGACAGCATAATTTTTCGTCGCGAATTTCACCATATGCTTTATGCTTACAGTATGGTAAATTATAATTTTATTAATATAAATATTAGAAAACGGAAATACCTGGTGGTCGCCGAGGTCCGCTCTCGGGTTCTGGCCTCGGAGGAGTTTTGATAACAAGATGAACTGTGGATCCATCTTTGATGTTTTGAGTCCGGAGAGTTTCATTATCTTTCAGTATTTTTCCGGCGAATATCAAACACAATTGGTCCGGTTCGGCAGAAAACTTCTCCAAAACGACTTCTTTTAGCTGGAAAGAAACAATCCACAAAATTAAAAATGATAACGATTAAACCTAGCCTACAGTAATTGCCAAGTGTCGTCATGCAAGGCGTCTGAGGAAAATCTATGAATGTACGTCTCACGGAAACAATCGGAGGTTTTAAAGCTTACCCTTTTGATGTCTGCATCCTCTTCGATTTGGAAAGTTTGCTTATCTTTCAGTGTTTTAACCGTGATAGTTATTTTTTTAGAGCTTTCCTGTCCCTCTGCCATTTTGGCAATCTACATGACTCTCTAATTTGGCGTTTGATATCTCCTTAAAAATGCACACAATATTCAGCCATGTTTCCTTTAAATTTAGTAAAGTACTTGCTTTAGATCATAATTATAGGAAATCGGGGAAGAAAGTGAAAATGAGTTTGAAAAGCTATACCGATAGATTTTTTCAAATAATTCTATAGTATTGAAAAGATTTTAAATTTAAAATAGTATTTTTTGCAAAAAGCATTGGAAAAGGTTGAAGTTAATCATTACCAAAAATTCCAAACTTTAATGTCGGGTACATTTCTTATCTTTTCTAATTATAAAAAAATCACACAACTCCACCATTTTACTAACAAGATACATTTTTTTAATATCAAGAAGGAGGGTTCTATGATTTTTTTTATTTCAAAACTTTCTTCTGCTACCTTAATGAGGAGATAAATTCATTAGAGGGTGATTTTACTTTACGAAATAATTTTTTTCTCGTACTTTATTTGTTACCATCCTAACATTTATGTAATTTTTATAATTTGTCAAATTTATATTTAATTAACCGCTTATGTTATGTTAAAAAAAAACATGCACACACTAGCCTAGTGTAGTGAATTAAAATATATCACTAATTAGGAATAGTTTAAAATAGAAAACCATTCCAAGCTTTGATTTAGTATTCAGAAGTACTACCCTACTAGTATTAACCATATCTAATTTAAAGCACCACGGTACCGCTGAGATATAAGCTTTGGAGGTAAAGAGCAAAGTAAAAAAAATAGCATGAGGATTCACTTTAAGAAGTGAAGGCCCTTTCCAATCTGACCCCTTTGTAAAGTAGACCACCATACCTGCTACATCTAAAGGGTGCTGATCTAAGATTATATACTAGTGTGCTGATCATGTAGACAAAAGCTTTTCTCTAAAATATTTATGTCACTTTGGTTATAAATAAATGCCTATCTATATTTTTCTGTATGATATGAAAATCGTATTGAATTGAATCGAAAATATATATCACTCGCCTAGAATAGGTACTACTATCTAAAAAAAAGTTATGATTTTGGTAGTGGTAGTCCTGCTTGACATTTGAACGGGGATGAAAAAAAACACTTCCTAATTAAATGTCAATTGGTCAATTAGTATTCGAAATTTCCATTTTAATTTTTTTTACAATTTAATTACATCTTTTCCTTGAGATTTACGACTTATCAGTTTCGTGCGTGTTAACTGATATTTTATTATCATTATTTATACGTTAATTTAATTGAAATTTTGTAGAAATAATGTAGAAATTTATTCAATTGATTTAAGTTATCTCCGAATTTGTATTCTATTCTAAGCTGCCTTGGAATGAATAATGCAGAATGCGAATGAGGAACTTCTTGATTCTCAAATAAAGATTAATTCGTCTGATGACAATAATAATCGAGAATGTCACCATATTTACAAATTAAAAGTTCCCAAACCTCCCAGTAAGTAATTTTAAATTTTATTTCATTATTACAGTTTCTGCGCAATATTCCAATTTAAATTCTGGGATCTAATGCTAGAAGTGTCTGTGCCAATATATAGGGATTGTGAATCTATTTCTACAACTTACTAAATAAATATCTTAGGCTTATTTTCATGAAAAAAAAAACATAACATAAAAATGATTTGAAGAAATAGCAATGTAATAAAAATAATATCAAGCGAAATAAAAGTTGTATAAATTATAAAGATATATAAAAAATACTACATTGGCTAGCATTCAAAGTGCTTTCGCTTAAAGCATTACACCTCAGAATTATTATGTTTCGCTTACATTTGAATGAAAAAGCTGTAAAATGTCCTAAATATGATTTACAGATAAGCCCTCTTCCTTGAATAGAACTTATTCTCAAATATATGAAAAGTATGGATACCCTACATTTAAATTATCAAAGAGCCAAGTACCTTCTAAGGTCCAACTGAGTAAACTGAATGATTCCAATTTTTATCTCAAAACCAACGTATGTGTAGTCAACACCAATAGTATTGCTTTTGTAGTTTATTTAACTTGTTTTCTGTATTTGAATAAATACGGTAATACCCCGAGTTATGGTACCCTGCAGTTAGTGATTTTCCTTTTTTTCCTAACCTGTATTTAATGTAGACAATTTAATTTAATTTAATGTAGACTCTTTTGGATAAAGCCCAACAAAAAAAAAGTTATTGTGTGTGATAAAAAAACCTCTCCTTGATTTATCACCACAAAATATCCACCGACAGTAAAGTCTGGTGATTGCAAATTTAAATTATTTGGATGACCATTTTCCACATCGAGCTCCATAGTAGAACCAATTACCGTAGGTTAGTGCAGATATGATTTGAATTTATACCTTGATTCACACCATTCCCGCAAGTACCATCTATCGTGTAATTTCGAGGTATTACCGTATGGGCGTTACTGTTTTAAAATTAATATCGATAAATTTTGGGGCTATAATCTAGACATAATATTATTATAAATATTAACTTAGTGGAAGTTCTGCCAATCAACATCGATCGGTACAAGTGTAGTATTTATAGTGAAAATTCAATTTTCAAATATAATATTAACCTTATTTCATCACGAAAACTACATACATTAGATAAAAAACATCTATTTCTATATTTTCAATTAAGTGATTGGTGTAAATAAATGTTTTATTACGATTTAAAAAATTTCAGGCTTTCATCAATAAGTCATTAAATTTACAAATGTAACATATTAGGACTCCTCAACTAGTCCGCAGGTTCCCAATAGGGGCAGTACCGCCCTCCAGTGAGCGCTGGAAAGGTTTTCTAGGTGCCACTAGAGGCCCTAGGAGGCTGGAAATTAGTAAATATATTTATATTTCTTCCTCTCCTATTGAGAGATATTTCTGGACTTTTTTAACCTCCATTGATGAGAAATTTTGATAGGGGGACGTTTGACTAGAAAAAGTCAGGAACCTGTAACTAATCTAAGTATAATGTACTTTTTTAGGGTTATATTTACTTTAAGAATGTTTGATTTATTTAAAATATAGTACATATCAAAAAATATATGTGCACACATATTATTTTTATTTATACAATAAAAAATGAAATGTCAGCTATTACAAAATAAAAACAACTTCTAGTTGCTGTCTGGAACTACCAGAACTGCATTACCACCGGATATCTATTGAGAAGTATTATATATTTAATTCGAAAGAGGTGTTTCAACATTAATACACTTATTTTATACTTCCTGCACAATAATTTTTATTACAGACATTGGATAAACACTACTTAAAACATGCATTTTTTACATCATTGACACATATTTAAAAAAAGTTGCATAGTAGGTAGGTAAAATAAACCGTTGGAAAAATGTAATCTCTTTTGTAGATAGATTATAAATTTTTTACACATACAGTAAAATTGAATGTAGATTATTCATTGCTTATTTTTCTTAGAAAGGTTTCATAAATGCTATCTTTTTGGATGTTTTTATTTTATTGGAGTAACATTTACAAAATTGCTAAAAAATTTTAACATAATATACAACCAATGAGTCATTGATTTACAAAAAATATATACACGGTATTTTATGTGATTATTTCGTTTCATTTTTTATTGATTTTTTTTCACATCTCTTCAGTAGTTAATTAGTAATGTTTAAAAATAAATATGTATATGTTTTTTTTATTTATTTTTTTCTTAGAAGTCTTACCAGTCTGAAGACAGCGGTTCATTGGTATCTGATTCAAATCTACCTCCAAGTTTCGAGACTTCTTTGCATTCTACAACTACTTTAGGTAAGCCGTTATATTTATTATTAATTTAATATTTATCATAGTCATATCAGTTATTATGTCAGTGAAACTTTATGTACCCATTAGTTTCTCCGAGATATAATAAAAATACCAATTACTATTTATTGAAAAAAATAATATCTCTTTTATTTCATATTTTTGTTTTAAGTTGTTGAGTAAAATATATTTGTCATAACACATTGATACAAAATAATTTTTACTTTAAAAAAGATCAGTAGTAAAGATATTGATTTTTTTCCTTTGCGCACTGCAGGGCTGCTAATGAGAAGCTCATTGCAATACGCGCATCCTAATTATGTATCACTACCATTTATTTACAAAATTGTTTGATTATAGACGCACAAAATGGCCCATCTAACAGTAAAACGTTATTCCGGAAAAAAAGGAGGAAACGCAGAATCACAATTTGTATATCAAATTGTCGCTATGCTTCTGTAAGAAGGGTGGCATCCTCCTATGGAATGAAAGAAGTATCAGACGATGATACATGGAATTTTTATTGGACAGACATGAGCATTTCGGTTGAAAGAGCTAAGGAGATGAAACGGTTCCAACGAATCAATCATTTCCCAGGAATGCTGGAGATTTGCCGGTAATATGTTGTTACATGATTTCATATTAAACGCTTACTTAAAATGTATTTTTTTATTCATTTATTCAGGAATTGTACAGCTTTACATTTAGTCAAAGTATATAATAAAAAATAGTTACATTAATAAAAATAAAGCCAATTACACAATTCCACTTAAGTATTAATGTACTTTCTTAATACATCCTACCTGCAGACAAGCGAGACTTTAAAAATAAAGGCTTAGCGGGTTATTTAAAAAAAAAAATTGTTACGCTATATCTATTAAATTTTTACTTGAATGCCATTTTAGGAAAGATTTGCTTGCTCGGAATCTAAATCGAATGCAAAAGTGTTTTCCAAAGGATTACAATTTCTTCCCAAAAACCTGGTGTTTACCAACTGAGTAAGTTCAAATATTTTTGCCTCAATGCTTTAAATGTGGAAAATCGAGACCGAAGACCGAGGAAAACTTGGCACGATCAAATATTTAAAATACAGAAAAGTGGTCTGGTCATAAGACGGAATAATCAACTGGTATGTCTGAAGAATGCATGAATGTCAAAGAGGCGAAGATTGTATGCAAGATAGATTGGTGTGAAATTCTATTCTCTCTGCCTACCCCTGCAGTGAAGCTGCGGGATGGTTAGTTTATTACTTTATAAGGGGTTTCTTGTGCGGAAAATGTTATTATCTTCAAACCCTTATCCGAACCCCTTTGGTGCACAGGGCACTGCATCATATAAACACAGTGTTTTCTTAATCGTTAACACATGAAATGTGATCAGCCCTCCGCTCCAGGTACCAGTCCAGGGTAACATTAAATAAATATTAGAGTGAAAAAGAACCCAGGACCTCCAGAACGGTAGCCGAGCGTGCTGACCATTACACTACAGAGGCGGACAAAATTATACTTATTAATTATATTCTATTGTTATTTCACAATATTTTTGATTATTTTAGGCTGAATGACGCTTTAAATTACAACAAATTACATAAGAATAAAACATTCATCATCAAACCAGAGTGTGGAAGCCAGGGCAGAGGAATATTTCTTACAAAAAATCTTAAAGATTTGAAGATTTCCGAGAGATTAATCTGTCAGCAATACATATCCAAACCCTACTTGATAGACGGATACAAATTTGATATCCGTGTTTACACTTTAGTAACGTCATGCGATCCTTTACGGCTTTTTGTCTACAATGAAGGGCTTGTCAGGTATTTTTGCAATTTAAATAGTTTATGTAGTTGGTTTGAAATAAAATATATTTAATGTGAATATAAAATTTAGTTTTTGTTTTCAGATTTGCTACAAGTCATTACGCGGACCCTAGTAGTCAAAATACCACAAATGTATTTATGCACCTCACCAACTACGCTGTGAATAGACATAGCAGAACATTTGTTACTGATAACGAATCAGGAAGCAAACGGTTTATACTTTATTTTTATAAAATTACTTACGTGTCTATTAATTTGCTGTAAAAATTAATTGATTAAAAGGACTAAATTAAAAAAATTACTTTGACTCAAATTTGCATAATTTTTTAAAATCAAACAAGTATAAATTGATGCACGGCAATATTTCAAAATAAAGGAGTAAATGAATCCATTCATTTCAGTGAAATAAAAAAAAAATCTTCCTTTTTTTAAGTGTGTTCTTATTCTTTCGATCTTTTCTTATGATTTCATTTGAATTTTCAGCCATAATATTTTTTACAAATTATCGAAATTTATTCATTTATTGAACATTTTATATAAAAAAGTCTTTTGAGACAATAGAATTTAGTAATATTTAACGGTTTATGGTGAATTTTGTGTTTAAACTATTGTGTTATATTAAAAGCAGGCATTTTTTATGTTTATAGTAAGATATCGACTTTGAATAGTCTTTTGAAGTCGCAAGGCGTAAATACCGACACAATGTGGCACTCCATCGACCAAGCTATTGTGAAAACGGTCATATCTGCTTGGCCTATTCTGAGGCATAGCTATAGAGCTTGTTTTCCTTCACACGACACTGTAAGCGCTGTGTATCATTATGCCATTGTTATGATATAAATATACATGTATTATCATACTTTTAATGTTATATTACAGATGCAAGCCTGTTTTGAAATCTTAGGTTTTGACATACTTTTGGATCAAAATTTGCAGCCATACATTCTAGAGGTATATATTTAAAACACATTTTTGCGTATTAAATAATGTAAAGACGCATATACATATTAGGTTTGTGCATTATTTAATAGAATTAAATAAAGTAACGACGGGGGTAAATGCAGGGATAAAGAGTGGCTTTGTTTATTTATAACTTTTACAATGAGGAAAAGTCTAGAAAACTAATATTATTCTTTACAACATTTTGAATGTGTCCAATTTTTCTTCACAAATTCTGGATTTGCTCTGCTTAGGAGTTTTCACTGTCAAGATTTTTTATTGGTGTGAAACAAAGATGAAGAAGACAGACATTTATATTCTTCTTCATCTTTGTTGCTATATCAATTGAAAATCTTATAATATTATCCTTATAATATTATTCTATCCAAATGTGTTTGGAGAATCACCCAAATAATTGTGATTTCTTTGGTAATATTTATTTACTATTTTATTATCTTTCCCCACATATTGCGGTGAGCTATTAGATATCTTAATTTAGTGATATTCTATGCGATCAGCATAAGTATTTAGAAATAAATCTGTAAAGTAATAAAAATAATATGCATAAGTATTTAAAAATGTACCAACTATCGGTGAAATAATACTAATTTAATTTTGATGCAATTTTTTGTTTGTTAACAGGTAAATCATTCACCCAGCTTCCACACCGAAACTGCTTTGGATAAAGAAGTTAAAGATAGTCTTCTATCTGATACATTCCAACTGCTGAACATCTCTCAGTGTGATAGGAGAAAGGTTTTGGAAGAAGATCGACGTAGGATTAAGGATAGACTACTCCAAAAGCCACAAAAGTAATTCAATGATTTTGTCATTTATGTTATCTATCTGTTACATATTTTTATATAAAGATTTTCATATTTAAAAAAAAAAGATTTTCATTGGTTTAAAACGAAACTCCTATTTATTACAAAATGGCTACGAAAATATTATTTTCGTTACTTTCAGGCCAACGCCAAAGTCTGGAATGAGCAAATACATTATGTAGAAATATTAAGGTTTAAAATTTAGAATTGATTCCATAAATGTTTGTTTTTATTACTAAATCATTATCAATTTGTAATTAAATATGTATTGTTTGAGTTATTATTAAATATTTATATTTTTGGCTTTATTTTCATTGTTGATCAAAACTGAATATTGAAGATTGGTTACATCGATACATATTGCCATTACAATACATATTTCCAATCTCACTCTAAGACTTGACTATGTATGATTTTTTTTACACTCTTAAGTAATCAATATATGTAAAAATAAAACGAAAATATTACCCTTTTTGTTGATTTTAAAATGTAAGCATTAATTGTAAGTTGAAATATGATAAATTTTTAATCCAGAGCAATGATTGAAAGACTAACGAGTGTTGAAAAAGAAATTCTCAAAGAAGAAGAAAAATCCCCATGGCTTGCACAGATACAATGGGAGGAAGAACACCTTGGCAATTTTAGGTTTGTAAATATATTTTCATTAATTGATTCGGCAGTCACTTAGTGGTAAATCCTATCCATTTTTAATTAAAATTTTAACTTAGTAAATACCACTATTTCTTAAAATCTACTGTGATATGTATTTCGATGCATTCCGCATCATTTTCAAACACCGTATACGGTATTCTCAATATTATAAACACCGTATACGGTGTTTGAAAATGATGCGGAATGCATCAAAACACGTATGATAGTAGATTTTAAAAAATAGTGGTATTTACTTAGTAAAATTTTTAAATAAAAATTGTACATATGTATATGTTTTGTATAATTTTTATTCTTGTCTTAAATATGAGCAATGTAATGTGTGCCTGGCATGAAGATGTTGGAGAATTATTATGGTTTTGAGAAGATGGTTTGCCATTTTGTGTAGGGTTCTCTAAGCGTTGACATCTGTGACAACTGTTGTCGACATAAATATAGTAAATATTTACTATGGTTCAATAAAATGTATTTTAATTGAAATATCTGTAAAGAAATTCAATTATTTTATTTTAGACTAGTGTTGGACTAAGGCGCAATCTGAAGTGCTACTTTGGTATTAAAGACCTTTCCATTTTTTTTTCGCAAAAATATTTAAAAAAATATATTATGTGGTTACTTTAGCAAATATACGGCTCAAATAAGTTACATTATTTTGTGTTTTGAATATTGAAAGCATTAACTTTGTGGATCATCTTGATAAATTATTTCGAGAAATAAAAATACTTTGTATTCTGATCCACTCACATTTTTTTTGAGAAATAAAAATACTTTGTATTCTGATCCACTCACATTTTTATTTTACCTACTAGTTTCGGCAACAACCTGTTGCCCTCTTCAGGGTTACATTTATAACTAGATTTATGAAGAGGGCAACAGGTTGTTGCCGAAACTAGTAGGTAAAATAAAAATGTGAGTGGATCAGAATACAAAGTATTTTTATTTCTCGAAATAATTTTACATTATTTTGATTTATTTCTATATAATTTTTCTAGGCGTGTTTACCCATCTGGTGATGATTATACAGATTTCTTCCACCAGCCATCTAGTTCCTTATACACTAGTACTACAAGTTCCAGATTAAGAGGAGATTGCGCTAGACAACAACGTGAAGAAATAGAGGTAAAATATGACCTCTTTAAATTTGAGAAAAATTATAACCATAATATTTTTTTTGTACAGTAAACATTCCCTGTTAGGAGGTAATATAGTAGGGTAAAATTTATGGTTTTCAACTGGATACACCCAATTTGGTAAAAGCAAAGTGATAATTATTCTAAATATAACATAAACTCATTCAAAGAGAGGAGGTATTCGAGATCAGGTTGCAGTCCATGGAAAGTAACTCTAGGTTAGCCCCTATTCTGTCACAACTGGATTCTTAATTTTAAACACAAGTCACTTAGTCGTACCGGCAAATTGTATTGAATTGAAATATTTGTTCATATCATAAGAATAGATATTTATTTTTTAGAAATAATAAAATATGATAATGCACAAAAATAACTAATTTTGTACACATTGTATTTCCATTCAACCCTCTTCTATATATATTCTTCTATTCTTCCTTTTGTACTAAAGTCTAGTTTTTTATAAACTTAATAAAAAAAAAAACAACTTTGTTTTTAATCACTTTTTTGTTTTATTGTTTTTTTTTTTCATTTTATAATGTTTATAAAATGTGCCACAAATTATCTGCGAAAAACATTCAAGAAACTAGTTTTTATGTTTGAAATTTATGTATTACGTACTTAAAAAAAGTAATGTATTACAAAGTAAATTTGTTGAAAAAATCTCAGAAGTGATATAGAAGATAGTGTGATGAAATGTGATGTAAGCATTATTTATTTTACAATTGAATTTGCAGCAAGCAAGACTCAAGGCTGAGGCTATCAAAAAGCTACCGTTGAGAAATTTCAAAGATCCCGAGTCAGAGACACAGGCTGTCCAACCAAATAAAGACAACAAGGAGATCACTCAAGCTCCTGAGAAGAAGGAAAAAATGAAACCTATTAAAACACATTTGGTAAGCAAATACAGAACTGCCGGTATCCATAAAATCTCTTTATTTTATTGTTATTAGCAGGGAAAAGTCATTTAATAGTTTTGACAAAGTCCAACTGAGTTGATGATGTAAGAGTTTGTTTACCAGCTATATCACCCAAAATGTCTTATTTCACATAGTGCTATTTTAATTATTGCCGACTGCAATATTCCTTTGCATATTTATTTACTTATTTCATTATATATATAATAACAAATCACAATAATATGCCCTAACTGAGTTTTCCCATGCCGAGGGCACATTTTAAAATATTTATTTTAAAAATTATAATGGAAGAAAATTGTTTATGAAATGCAATCAAATACAACATGACCGAATGATGCGACCTATTTCAGTTCTACCTACTTCTATTACCCTTTTATGAATAGCTCTTTTATATTTGTTTATATTTTTAGTGCTTTTATGGATGTGGTATATAACTATGTATTATCCGCCTCCGTAGTGTAATGGTCAATACACTTGGTTACCGTACTGGATGTCCCGGGTTCGTTTCCCAGGGGGGGGTCAAATAAATATAAGTGATTTTTAATATTTATTCAATATTACCCTGGACTGGTACCTGAAGCGGAGGGCTGATCACCTTTCCTTCATGAGTTAACTAACGATCAAGATAACACTGCGTTTATATGATGCAGTGCCCTATACACCATCGGGTGCGGATGAGGGTTTGAAGATGAAGAACATTACTATTATTTACCTCTTTTGTTTTAGATTAAGCGATTTTCTCTCAATTCCTTTGAACCTATGCCAATTGTGGAGGCTGAAGAGAGAGAGAGGATGACTCAGTTGTCCCGTAGAGATTTCCTCATCCGGAGCTACGGCCTTCTGGAGCAGATCTACCAAGCTATGAAGCAGGCCGGAACTCTGAGACCTCATGATAAAGCGAAATATGGATTGTATGACAAGTCCACGGAACGCTTAAACCCAATAAATAGCAACATTTTCATGATTGAAAGATCCGATGCACCGAAAAATATTAATTCTTCCAATGGACTTAATAAATCCACAGCTGTCTTCACCAATGCACACCAAAATATGGTAATTATATAAAACAATACTATAGATAATAAATGTCTATTGAGCTAAAAATAATAGTACATAGTGAGAATGAATCCAATTGTTGAGATATTGTTTTTTTCATAACAAATGTGTTTTTAAAATACATTTAAAAAATATTCTTATGTAGTCGAATGATTACTTTCAAGTAAAATAAATATACTCATTCGTTATTATATTGATTTGTGTAAATGTTTTCTTTAAATAGTACTCTGATTTATGCAGTTGTTCCGTTTCTGATTTAAGTGATAAAAGAGTATTTCTATAATTTTTTCGTAGTAGTTTTCTTGATTTTATAGGTTCCTTCAATATTACCTCACCATTTCCTCAACATTCGTGATTTTGAAATAAAAAATACAATGAATAAAGGTATGTTCTAATTTATAATCTATTAAAGAACTCTGTAAATATTTATCTAAATAAAACATGTACATAGTAATATATCAGACTAATACTATCAAAGCAGCAAAATTATCCGCGGGGAATGCCGATACCGCATGTACTTTTGGTAAATCCCAATACTAGCGTGTAACATTAAAACAATGTTAGCTGGAATATCTTTGTATTTTTAATTTAACCAAGAAACTTCGTAATTATTTGTTTTATTTTATATTTATATTTAATAATAATGTGCTACAAATGTTTGAAAATGGCTTAGCTAATTTATTTTTCTGCTTCAATTAAAACAGGCCTCTTATTTTTTACTGTGTTCTATTTTAATCTGGTAATATTTACATGCTTATAAAAATAAATAATAAAACATTGACAGATGTGCACTGTATAAAAAAATAATAATATTGACATTATTTATTTTCTTTCAGTAATGTAGACCAGGCATGTAAAACTCGTGGCCCACGGGCCGCATGTAGCCCATTAGTATTTTTATTTTGTTTCTTTTTTTAAAATTCTTCATTGAAATAATTTTTTGTTCGAGAACATATGATATTCTTTTACAAAATCAATGCAAAAGTTGGATCAATAGATCCAATAGATACAATAGTACCTCATGTAACTTTCTTCGATAATAAATTATTCACTTAAAGTTAGATAAAAATTATTTTTTTGATGTGGCCTGCCGGCGTACCCAAAATACCTTATGCGGCCGTTGGTGCCTTTTGAGTTTGACGCCTCTGATGTAGACTATTGACTATTAATTGTATTTAAAATAATTTTTCAGAATTACATTGTTCTGAAGTTCCATTGCATGTTAAAAAGCCAAATTTACCTAGTATCCTTTACAACGTTCATAGTAAAGGGAATAAAAAAAGTAAAATTAACCATGTAAAGTCTGATACAAGACAGTTATTAAATCCTATAATTGCCATGTAAGTACAATTTTGTTTATTTACAAGTACATTATGTGTTGGATTGGTCAAATTTAACATACTAAACCTATAAAGGGTTGTATTAGACTCGTTTTGTGTTTATAACAGCCGATATAATTAATATTTTCATTCATCATTTTCTTTTGGAAAATTCGCCTTCGAAAAACGGTTATTTTCGTAAGTTGGCAATGAATGACGTCACAGAAACGATGGAGTAATTTTAATGTTGGTGTCATTGCTAAATGATTGGCGGCTCTATTTGTTGATTTTTATGGTCCACCCTCCCACCCCCCCCCACACCTCATATTTGTATAACACAAATGGTAGTGTAGTAAATAAACAATCCATACTACTATTACAGCTCTATAAACCACATGACTTCATAAAACGTTCGATGACGTATGCGAATGCACATTTTTCATTTTATTAAAATATCTAAAGTGTAAACCTTCATATCTCCCTTATTTCTCTACATATTTCAGTAAGAATGCTACCGATAGTCTTGTCTTAATTTATAAGCATTATTAAATCACACATCGTGATATTTATCCATTATTCACCTTTGTGAATTTCAAAACGTAATGCAGTTTCTATATACCAATAACCAATAATTTAAAAAATATATATAATAATGTTTACAGCACTAATTTTTCCTCACATTTTATTTGGAATAATTTCTCTACACAGTAATTTTAAAAATAATATTTTTGGCTATTTTTCCAGTAGGTATGCTGTTTTGATTAATAGTATTTTATACATATTTTTTCAGCATTGATCCCCGAAGAGCCAAATCCGATGCAGGTTAGTTGGTGGTTTTTAAATTTACTGTGTAGAACATAATGTGCATTTTACTGTTTGTTTATTAAATTAGATTTTTACACTCCCAATTAATGCGAGGTGGTATGGAAAAAACCCAATGTCTGAAATTCACCTGCCCCAGTAAATGAAACCGAATTGAATCTAATTATTTCTATGAATTTACATGAGTAGGCTGGTATAGTCCGCCTCCATGGTGTAACAGTTAGCGTGTTTATCTACCGTGCTGGAGGTCCCAGGTTCGATTCTCAGGGGGGGTGAAAATAAATATTAGTGACTTTATACTCTATTTATTTATTATTATCCTGGACTGGTCACTGAAGCGCAGGAGTGATGTAAGTAACAATAAAGATAACACTGCGTCAATACGATGTAGTGCCCTATGCACCGTTGGGTGCGGATAAAGGTTAGAAAGGCTGGTAGGTGTGTAACATGCGAATGGGTGAAAGGTAGAGGGAATAAACAGTAAAAGATGGAATTTAATGTATAACAATTTTATTAATTATTGCTGATATTTAGTAGTAATATTCACATAATAAAAAATAAACTATGCACAGATTTGTTTATTATAATGATCAATATTTGTTAGTCGATTAAGTCGACGGTACTTAATACACAAATGTTCTTAAAAATTCATTTCAATAATAATCTGGAAGTTCATTTAACATTAAAGTATGATTGATGTCGATTAAAATAAACAATCTGGCCACAAATATAAGTAGACGCTTACAGTATTAAAATAAGCTGTACAAGTCACGATAATCTTCCGGAAATAAAGTTAATAACAAGTAACCTCACATAATATTTACATACAGTAAAGCGATTGCATTTTATAAAAATATTAAACATCGCTTACGATTTGATTACCGGTGTCGGCTCGGTGCACCGTCTGGTGCCCGAACAGTGAATAGTCCGCTGCCTTATAACATCTCGGTTACAGATGGATCTAACCCGGTAGGAACAAGGTGGACTACAACTCGGCACACTACATCCCGTCCGCTGGGAACTAAGAGATTCAACATCCTACCCCTGTTCTGTTATAAGTCATCCACCTTTCTAGGCAATTCCAATTCTGATATTTACATAACTTATTTTTGGATTGTTTCAGGTGTAGATGATTGAAATGCTGTCCGCCAAAGTAAAATTCATTTTTAAAATATATAATAAAAGATCAAGTTTATTAAATGTATAATTAAATATAAAATTTCACAAAAATTCACGATTAAAAAAAAATTGTATAAGATTTTATAAAATATTTTATTAATATTTGATATTTTTTATATACCAAAATAATTCCGCTTTTTGCAATTAATAAATTTATGAGAATTATTTATGCTTTTTATTCGAACACAAAAAATTTAAGTACTGATAAAAATCCCATATATTGTCCACTTGCAAAAGTAAATAAAACACTTTGCTTTAAGATAAAAATCTCTAATTGAATTTCAATTTTAATAATATTAATAGTAATCTGGCAATCTCGTGGACTATCCTAAACCATCTGCTCTGATGAAGAAACATCTACAATTTGCTTAGCCATATTTGATGATAATACATAATCAATTCCATTTTTCATTGCTTCGAGTTTTAATATGGCAGCTAATTAAATAATTCAATTTCTTAAAATTTCACGGCCCTATATTCTTATTGCTTTTTTTATGGGTTACGCAGACGTCGAAAAATACGAGTTTCAACATACAATGGCATAATAACGACAAAAAAGGCAATAAGAACTAAAAAGGTGTTAACATTATTGTAAAGATTGTCAATATTAGACATTGCATTTTTATTTGCTTTGTTAAATACAAAATCACATGGAAGTACATGGCTACAAAGATAATACTACCATTTTCTCATTTTATATGTCGTTCAGCGTACAATATTGCCAATGTGACAGAAACACAGTTTTACAGTAGGCAAAAAAAAATTGAATGCAAGCTACAAGATATTCACAGTTTTGCCCTACATCTTTGCCATTAGACAATCAAAAAATAAAATTAACACATATCCTGTTCTGCTGACTTTTAAAAGAGAAATGTTATATTGGCGATACTGAATGCCGAATGACAACATGAGAAATTGCACCTCGTAATGCATTTATACTTCAGTCATTTTGTGCGTGAGAAATTAGCAACACAAAGCAGTACTTAATTTATTTCAAAATGATACACATAATTAGCTTTCAAGGTTTTACAGACAATGTGATACCGATATTTTGTTATATTTTGGGCAAACTTAAATTAAAAAATATTTAAGTTTGTACTGAAATTTCTTGGTGGAACTGTATTTTATATAATAAAATAACAGCTATATACATAGTTTTTTCCATATTTATTTTATTTGACCAGTTACTGGGTTTCGTGGTTAATGATATCATCAGACTGGTGGGATGCTAGACAAAATTCTTATATAAAATTTTATACACAATAAGTTAGGGGTTGAAAACCATGATTTCATATAATTTTTTGAGAAAATGAATTAAAATTGAATGAATTTAAGAAGTGAACTATAATAATAATTACATTAGTAATGGTAAAGGTTTTAAGTATGGTTTTATAGAAATGGATTTTTGTATGTGAATTTAAACCACCAGTCTGAAGATGTCGGTAACAATGAAACCCGGTCACTGATCAAATGAAATAAATGTGGAAAAAACTATATAGTTGTTACTTTATTATATTAAAAAAATATAACACTAATGTAAAAATTTAACATGAAATACGATTATAATTTCATCTGATTTCTCTTCTTCATTACTTTTGAATAGAGAATTTTATTAAGTTATAACATGAGTCGAAATGGGTGTGGTAAATTTGTGACAAGATTGATTTATTTTTTTATATTTACAAAATAACTAAAGTGTGGTAATTTCATATGTAAAATGGAAAATACTCTGAACATAGATCCAAATACTACAATTTGTTCATACATAATTACTATGTACATGTTTTGTAGTGCACAGCATTGGATTTAGGTATGCACAAAATAAATGATGAATTTAAATGACTCAACATATAAATAAATAAAAATTGGTCATTCAAAATATTGCAAAATATATATTACATAATAGTTTTTTTAAATGATTGTAAAAATTGAATCACTCAAAACGTAAATATTTTACAAATATTATGCTGCGTTAATTGAACAGTCCCGTTTGTTAAACATTATACAGTAAAAATACGTTCAGTTTAAGTATCCCATCTAGAATAAGTGGCGCTTTATCAAATGCATGCGTTATTGTAAATAAGTTGTGAAAAAGAAAAGTTTCTACGCGATGATAATGTTTGTAAATTCCTACTCTTCTATTGACTCACACAAACTCTTATATCTAAAGGCATATTCATAAAAATAGATAAAGGCAACGGGTAGTTTAGTTAAAGCGAGATGTGCTGTGACTTGACCCACTTTTATGAATATCCACTCCGCTTGGCCTATATGGACTCCAAAGTGCTATTCTACCTACATGAGTATTAAGTCAAATTTATTCTCATTTACAGATGTCCCGAGAATCGAAGCCTTTTACAAAATTATAATACTAAGTACTGACAATACAGAATAAAGCGTAATGTTATTTTCTGGGATGATTATTTACAATTTACAGGCCAAATAAGTCTTTAAAGCGACTTTTATATTTAGATTTATTTCTAAATTTTGCGCAACATTGTCACTGCACCAAAATTAACCTTACACATACATAATGGATAAAATTCATAAATTAAAGCAACAATCGTGAGAAATTTAATTCGAAAATGCTTTTGAACATCGGTGCGCTTCAGAACGATACTCAAATAGCGAGTAGGCACTTTTAGCGCTCTGAATGAGACGTACTCGTACGATACCGCACGCGAATGCACACATACAGAATCTCTAAACCAAAATATCTAAAAAAAGGTACATAGGAAAACAAAACTTAAAATATTGGCAAGGATAAATAAGACGATAAAATAATTATAGAAAATTTAACTATAAATCATGATTACTATTTCCTGAACCGCTCCCAGCGTCGTCACGAGAATGGGAGGATCAGATTCAGCGTCAATAGGTTAGTCGAATGCCCCCATTATTGTTTATTAAGTCTTCCCAATACACTAAACACGTTTCCAATTGTCTTACTCCTAACTAACTGTGTGGCACGAAGCCGCTCAGTGTGCATTATGGCTTGAATTTTACGAGAGGTATGTTTTTGGAAGATAAGCACTTGTCACACACCCACTCCGCATACACTTCTGCCGTTAGGAGCTGGAAGGCGGGTTCTGTTAAGCCTGTGCACCCTCTGCAAACAAAAGTACACCATGAAACATACTGCCCGTGGACGAATGATGTTGGTTAGTCAGTAGTGCGTGACTGGCACGCTTTACTAAACAAAAATAAATATTTACCTATGAAACCAGAAGTTACAGCCGGATTCACAGAGGATAGCCTGGTCGTTATCATGGACCTCCTTGTGGCATACTCCGCAGGGGTAGATGGGTGGCGCGTTGGGATTCTGGGGGTTGAACACCATGGGCTGGTCGGGAGGATACACCTTCCCCGCGCTGACTGGCATCGGCTTGGGGCCAAACATTCCCATGGGCCCGATCTGTCCCATCTGGTGGTTCATTCCCATCCCCATGCCTTGCATGTTGGGTCCCCCCATGGCCGCCATATTGCTCATATTGGCCAGAGGTCCACACCCGCCCATTGAGTTACCGCTATTTCCTGAATTCGGACCCATCGGGCCATTAGGTCCCATGGGACCATTGGGTCCCATCGGCCCATTAGGCCCCATGGGACCGTTGGGACCCATCGGGCCATTGGGACCCATATTCATAGGCCCGTTTGGACCCATAGGGCCGTTCGGCCCCATAGGTCCGTTAGGCCCCATTCCCCCACTTGGACCCATAGGACCATTAGGTCCCATTGGTCCATTAGGTCCCATTGGGCCATTAGGGCCCAATGATCCATTTGGACCCATCGGTCCGTTGGGTCCCATCGGTCCATTGGGCCCCATTGGTCCATTAGGGCCCATAGGACCATTGGGTCCCATTGGTCCATTTGGACCCATCGGACCACTGGGACCCATTGGTCCGTTGGGGCCCATTGGACCATTGGGTCCCATAGGTCCGTTGGGACCCATCGGTCCATTTGGTCCCATGGGTCCATTATGTCCCATTGGACCGTTGTGCCCCATGGGACCATTTGGACCCATTGGTCCATTTGGTCCCATGGGACCATTGGGACCCATCGGGCCATTGGGTCCCATCGGGCCATTAGGGCCCATGGAGCAATTAGGACCCATTGAACCTCCCATTTGTCCATTAGGTCCCATCGGCCCCATGTGCCCTCCTGGCCCCATGTGGCTCATAGGTCCCATAGAATTGCCTCCGTATGGGGGACCTGGTCCCATTGAACCCATAGGTCCGTTGGGTCCCATTGGCCCGCTATTTGGTCCCATGGGACTATTATGCCTCAGGGGCCCACAGTGTCCCGGTCCCATCGCTCCTGATGACATAGGACTCGAGACCATTGAATTATTTGAAGATACTATTGAACCGTTGGAACAATTCGGTCCCATGGGTCCGTTCATTCTCGGTCCGCTCATACTAGTGGGAACTGAACCCATAGGGCCATTCAAGGGTCCGTTCATGGAGCCACCTCCCAGTGGACTGTGGAGGGGAGGTCCCATGGGGCTGCTGTTCATATGTCCTCCGGGCATGGAGCCCATGCTGTTCATGGGGCTGCCCATGGGGCCGCCTCCCATGGGGGAGCCCATGGGCATGTTCATGGGACTGCCGAGAGGGCCGCCGCTCATGGGGCTGCCCATGGAGCGCGAGGGGCCCATGTTGTGGTTGCTGACGCCCATGCCGGGCATGCCGCCCATGTGGCCCATGGGGCTCATGTTGCCCATGGGGCTGATGCCGCCCCGCTGCGGCATCTGCTGGCCCATGGGACTCATGTGTGGCAGGGGGCTCATGTGGCGCAGGGGGTGCATGCCCCCCATGTGCATGCCCATCATGGGCCCGTTATGCGACACGGGCGGGGAGTCGTCGAAGGGGTTGGAGGCCACGATGGTGTCCCCGTAGCCGGTGAGGGGCGGCGGCAGCAGGTCCTGCACCGAGGGCGGCGGCTGCGGCGGCAGCTGGCTGTTGGCCGCTGAGGTTTTCCGCCGCTTCTTGGGGTTGCTGGGCGCGGGGGCGGGGATGACGGGGGTGTCCAGGGGGGGCTTGAAGTCCGGGGGGCCGAGCCCCGCCCCGGGGAGGCGGTAGGGAGCCATGCCCGCCAGGTTGTGACTCATGCTGCGCGAGACCTACCACAGGGTCATCTCTTTATGAGCACTCTACAGACTGTGGCCCGCTACAAAATAAAGAAAAAATCATTAATTTACGAAACATTAACAATTGCAGCATATTAGGGGAAAGAACAAAATCATATCGTCTAAATAATATGGATGGAGTAAATATATGCACGGTTTACACAGCAGTACTGTATTTAAAAAAAGGTAAACAAAATAAAAATATATTAAAAAAACCTAATCTAACCTTAACGTTAAGTTTTTTACATTCTTTCAAAGCCATTCTGATTCCTCCATTGCATCAGATTAACACAGTGTTAACTTGATCATCAGTTACACATAAACAAGGTCATCAGGCCTGCATTTCAGATTCTTGGATGTACGAATGGTATAAATTTGATGTAAAACAGGTAACGCAAGTGAAGGAGTTTAGCATGAAGGAGATTATTGCCATATGGGAGAGAAATTGGAGATGAATAATGGGTAGGAATATAACAGAATAGCAGCAATGGCAAGGAGATTAGGGGTTGCATACCCATACTCATACAAGGTTGTATGAGTTGTACACTGCTAATATGTATGAGTCCCTCTAGGAAAATAGAGAGTTTAATAATATAAATTATATTAACCGGGTCCACGCGGCTCGCATAACCGTATGTGTTTTCACAAGACATGCCCCATACGCGGCTGACATAAGCGTATGTGTTTTTACTTTACTCTAAGTTTCGAACCTCAGTTCAACTTGGGAGGGATTTTTTCATGGTGTGGAACTTTGGATAAAATAATACGTCAATCCTTGGCCTTATGACATCTGTTGAAATATCTGACTAATAATTTGTAACATCACAAGGACAAATAAAAGAACAGATCCCTGATTTTTCTTGCGGTCGATTAGTCCGCGCCATAATCATGACCTATATCTGTCTCACTCTTGACGCTACGCATCGCCAGTGGGTAAGAGTTACACACGATGCGTGGATTGATTTATTTATATTACGATCTTATTTGTTTATATTACGATTTATTCAAGAATAATGTGACACAAGTGTATTATAGAGTACCAAAAAGGCACAATGAATTCCATTGAACGTTTTTGTTTAGGAAAATAAATAGTTTCTTAACTAAATACATGATAAAAGTAATCATTTAAAAATCGGAAAAATACTGCCGCGCACGGGCGTCTCTTAAGAACAAAGTTAACGCGGTTAATAATAGTAAAATAAGGAAGAAATGGCTTCATTCCATACCATGACAATACTACCAAATGCAAGAGAAAAAATTCCCTTTTAACTGCCTCATAACAATCATGTAAAACTAATTTCGCCGCATGATAACGAACGAGTTCACGGGTTTGATTAGCATTAATATTAAGGATTTTTACAGTTTAACATTATTAATCGTTGACTAATTAATCTAAAAGAGAAATCAGGCAATCATAAAATGTTTATTATGGAGTCGGAATAATCGGCAGGTATATATGAGGAGATGCATGAATGTGGAATAGGCGGATATTGTTTACAAAGACAGATTGGTGTGGCATTCTATTATTTCTGCCTACCCCTGCGGCGAAGCAGCGTGATGGTCAGTAGTTAAAATATGTTTACAATTACTTAAATAAATAATGAATTAAAAAAACTGTAATAAACAGAAAAATCACATAGCCTTTTCATTTAAAAGTTGAATAGAAATTACTTTTAATGGACCAAAACAGTGCTTTATTCATATTGTAAATAGGGAGTGTCCAGGCAAATCAAATTACTATACTGCTATACAGCAATCAAAGTGCGGTAAGGGAACATCTAGTATATATATCCTCTGACTGTACTTTTGAGTTCTGTACTGTAGCATCTGGCATCCATACACGTCAGTGGTTTTATTACTGAACTAAACGAAGATTACATAAATATGGCCATGGCATCTAAAGTTAAAGACTGATCTCCTTGTTTTTGTGAAAGTTGTGACCAACTCAATGAAGCAACAAAATGTACAATGCGAAGATAATGGTAAGGTAAAATTTTATCATACAACAATCACAGGAAACTTTATATTTTTTTCTAAAATAAAATAATAATACTACGTATGATACGCTAAAATATATCAGACTACTCCATGACAGAGTTTGAACGATATTTTTTGTATCTAAATGAATCTCAACACTATCCAAACTTTGTTGACAAATGTAAAATTACTGATGTTAAATTTACAAATAAACATCAATAAATAAACAAAATAAGACATAACTATAAGATAGCTAATACACTTGTAGATAAAGAGTATCAAAATCCCATAAAATGAAGCAAAAATAAGAGGGTTAGTTTAAGGGGTTCCATGACAATTGGTTGTATTTTATATCTAAGATTAGTAGGAATAATTAGGACTTTATAATGATAACAAAGATAACTAAACTGAGTTATAAGGAATGAAATAACCATGTTTTTAGAAATATGTAGCTGAATGACATTTTATAGCACAAGTCTACTAACCTAGCATTACGACAAAGTATTCGTCAGCTTTCAATGGAAGCATCAGGTTGAGTTGTTGGGTGCATCCATTGAAAAATGTGAACAGATGAATTAAATTGTAAAATTAATGCAATGCACTAGCATCATAGCTTCTCCAGCACTTAAAGATTCTTATTACTTTTTGTCCTTTTCGGGTGTCCATGAACCGAACGCATTTCGTCAACTTATATCCAAGAAACTTAAAAAAAAATATTGGATATAATTAGCTGACCACTCACTTCCGTGAAAACGTTGCAACACACTTTAATATTTAAGGTTTGTTTTGTGTTAAACCGTAACAATTAAAAACAATTTTTATTTACGAATTATCTCCCAAAAGCCAAACAACACACGCCACATTCATGATGTAATTTAATGCAATCTGCCACCGCTAGATGGTGCTGTAAAAACAGACGCCATTTTGGATTTTATACGTTATATAATCAAGTTTATATCTAGCCATAAAATTATGTGAGTAGGTTCCCAATGAATTCCTAAATGCAAAATGCTATTCATTATGTATATTCAATTCAACCGCTTCTATTTAAAAAATAAAAAGTATGTAGATGATAACATGTTTATTTACATATCGCCCGAATCTTTATGCGTTGAAATAGATTTGAGAAGCCAATAAAAATAATAGTTTCAATGCATTAAAATAAGTTATGAGTAACGTAATTTATCACCAAAAGTTTTTTTCGTGTATATTTCATATTTTAAATTTAATTTAAAAAATAAACATTTTGTTATTTATAGTAATAATATTTCAGTTGCAAGCTATAGCATATAAATTGTAAAATAATTTGGAGGGAGGAGGAAGGGGCAAAATGTTTATATTGATTTTTTATGTATTTATTTAAAAAAAAATACTGCTAGACCAGGGGTTCCCAATCTTTTTCAGTCCGCGCGTGCGGTGCAATTACAAGTTTAGTATTTTGTCACGGCGCCCTACTTAAGTAAGCTCTTTGGAATAGATAATTTGACTATATATGTATATACATATATTATAGTCGAAAGATATAGGTACCTACAATAATAGTAGTTGGGTAGAAAGATGCTAGCTCTCGAAAAATAAATTGTTGCTTTGTAGGTACCCTACAATATTTGTCGTTTCGGATAATGATAAGAGGATCGACTCACGGCACCCTCTTTACTTTCTACGGCGCACTAAATTGTTTAGTAATTATTGTCCTATTTACTTGAATGGAAAAGATATGAATCTCCTAGTGTTTCAATCGGTTTGAGTTGTAAGGATGTAAATAAAAATTACCTGTTTTTATTCATCTCGTTTTACACCCTTTCATATTTGTTGTATTTTGCCTTCAAAGCTTTGGTGCACAATTTAGCACACATCTATTATTTGAAATAGGTACTTATCTAATCATTTAAGTTGGTTGCATTTTTTATTGCTGTTCTCTCTGGTTTTGAAATGTCAAAGAAATAACACATTTTGACAGATAGTTTCGGCCAGTTTCGGCGCACGTGGGAATCTTGAATTTTTCGCTTAGTTTAGTTCGCTATTCCCCATTTTTTGTCTGAATTTTGATTTACAATGGAAGCAGTTTAATATAAGTTAGTTTAATAATAGCATACAACAAAAAAATCCATGTGTTAAATTTACACAAAACTCATTTCTACATAAATTCTACTAAAATGAAGAAGGAATCATTGAAACGAAAACCTGTTGTAAGCATTTATTTCAATTGAAGTTAATACAATTAAAATATAATTAATAAATGATAGAAATGTTAATTATATTATGAAGTCTCTATTGTTTCCTTGCATTACTTAGTTTTTTACCAATAATTTTTCTGGCATACCTGATTATTATTTACATTTTTAGCAAACACAAAATGATAGTGAGTCGGATAATGAATCTTTGCCTGATGATACGAACAAAGAAGACAATATTTCGCAGATTAAACTATCAAAAAATAAAAAATCTAAGCCTTTAAATTTAAAACACGATCCAAAAAAATCTGCCAAGCTAACAAAACAACCGACCACCGAAGAGTTAAATCGATTAAGAGAAACAGAAAACTTATTCAACTCTAATTTCTTCCGTCTTCAAATAGAAGAAATTTTGAAAGAAGTTAGTGTGAAATCGAAATACGTGACACAATTTCAAAAATGGTTTAGTGATTTCAATACTTTCCTCGCAACTCTCGAAGACGGCCCGACTTACAAGGTATCCGATCAGGAGTGGCTATCTGAATTAGGAATTGAAATTCCTTTCATCCAAGAGCCATTTGATAACAAAGGTTCGTTTAGGTTTGTTAAGTGCAAACAGTCCACCATTATCGGCTCACACAGTTACGGTTGCAACTTGGGACCTACCTTGTCCGTGGATTTAAAAGTGGAGATCCCGAAGGAATCATTTCACAAAAATGATGACATTAATGAAAGGTACCTTCGTAAAAGAGCGCTTTACCTCAGCCATCTGGCGACCAAAATAAGCGACTCAGGATTGGTGGATGATTTGAAGTTTAAGCTCCTGGATGCTTCGAATCTGAAACCTGTCCTTTTGTTCAAACCCTCCGGCAAAGCTGGTAAACATATTTCTGTCGTCCTGCACATAACGACAGGGGAAGAAAGCTTTAAATTGTTCCGGTTTAATCCTTCAAGGAGCAATATTCGCGAGAATTGGAGGCTCAATAAACCGGAAGATCCGGATGAGGACAATTTCTCATCCCCGACACCTTTCTATAATAGTGCCGTCTTGCGAGATCTCACATGTGAAATTAACCACTCTTTTTTGGTCAAAACCATAAGCGAGAATGAAAACATAAAGCACGGCATCTTGTTGCTAAAAGTGTGGCTGAAGCAGCGACAAATTTCTACCTTTTCTGGATATATAATGACTATGCTCGTCGCTCATTTGGTGCAAATTCGACGTATCAATAATGCAATGAGCAGCTACCAAGTCATGAGGAATGTGTGGACTGCTTTAGGTAATTTGTTTGTTTGAGTGTAACCTTTAGATTTTAAATTTACATGATAATTAATTTTTAAAACATAAATTAACTCTGGTTTTTAACCATTGGTATATTACTATTTAATCTCTCGAGTAGTAACATATCAATGACATTTTAAAACATTGTTTGTTATAGTTCGGTAAAACATATAAATGGCCGAAAAATGATTAAATTGTGTTGTATCATCAATAGAAGGCGTTGGTAGTCCAAATGCCGACATAATCTGGAAAAAATTAAGACATAATCCGTATTGTAGTGGTCAGTACCTTTGGCTACCGGGCTGGAGGCCCGGGGCTCTTTTCCCAGGGGGCTCAAAATAAATATAAGTGTTTTTTTACTCTAATATTTATTTAACCCTAGATTACAAAATTTTCCTATGAGTGATGTTATTACTAAACATTCATATAAAATATGACAGAAATAAAACAAGAATAAATAAGATGATCAAAAACTTTTATTTTTTCAGAAGTATAGTAACATTCTTTGGGTTAAAGATAATCTTTGCATTTAAGATCATGTAATAATGAAAAAAATAATGGTACTTTAGGAAGGTACTGTGAAGCAGGGGGATTGGGAACGATGCAAATTTTTTTCTTCTAGGAATCGTCATTTTGCTGGCATAATTTTTACAATATTTTAGTATTATAGAGATAATATTACCCTGAATCTCAGTGACGATCACCTCAATTTCGTGTACTTAACTATCAAGATAACACTATTAATATATGATGGCTGCGGATGAGGGTTAGAAGAAGAAGAAAAAGAAGGAGAAGAAGAGCATTAGATATGCAGTTTGACACAACTAACTCTTTTATACGTTTAATGTTAGTCACTTTTCACTCTTGAATGAAAATATTAATTGAGGATTTTTTTTTACATGTTTTGTAGGATCGAGCGAGTGGGATAAAAATGGAATTTCATTATTTACCGGAGAACCTGATCTTCATCAGCCTGCAACGGCTGAGTTCCATTCTCATTTCCCCGTTGTGTTTGTAGACCGATCTGGTTATTACAACATATGTTCACACGTTGGTCTGGATATATATAATACAGTTCGACATGAGAGTCAGTTGGCGGTGACATTCTTAGACAGTCAACAAATGAATGGCTTTCTGCCACTTTTTATGATGCCCGTCAACTTTTATCATAAATATGACCATGTTATAAGGTAAAATGGATCTCATTTTTACTTTTATAATACGTTTTGTATGATATATATTTTAAAAACATTGTATCTCTGCCTTTATATGTAAATATTTGTTTTTACCTTCTATTAGCATGATGATGGTCCAATAATAATGAAATTATAATCGGTCAAAAAAAATTGTGAAATTAAAATGTCAATCATTTATTTTAGTTATAACATATGTAATTTTTAAACCTTATTCTGGAAACTTAATGTTTCAAGCATTCCAAGAAAATATCCATCTGCTTTACAAAATTTATTATTTCCAGGATTGAAAACACAATAAATTTGAGACTAGCAGTAATGAAACACATCAGAAAGGAAACTAAATTGGACTGTGGAGCCGACATGTATTTTGCAACTGAAAAATACTTGTTAGAATTGATTCGCAGAGGCCTCGGACAAAGAGTCAGCCTCGTAACTCCAAAATGTTTGTCGGAAGAAGATTTGACATGGCCACTCACCAGCAAGGCTGGTCATATGGATCACCCATTTATCTTTGGTTTAAAATTAGACCCGGAGTATGCTTTTAATACCATGGATAAAGGTCCCGAAGCTAATGTTCCGGAAGCAGAAAAATTTAGGCAAGTGTTTATATAAACCCACAAAGCCACAGTAAGATATATATCGTCCTCATACAGGAGAAAATGACCAAGTGCATTTTTTACAAAAACGTGATTATTGACTATTTGACATCTTACTAGTTCAATGTTGACCTCGAAAAAATCCCAAAGCGATTTTTAACTTGGAAGTATAATATGTTGACTTGTTAAAAATGACTAACTAAGCATTGATGACTAAAGTGTAATAACGGTTAAATGGCCCTCCTGAACATTTTACGTTTTCATATTATTTTTTGACATTTCATCAAAGATGAAGAAGAATATGGAAGTCTGGGCATTTACGGGGCTTACGACCGTCATAGGCTGGTTTGAGTGATCACTTTACACACGTGTAACATTCACCAATTCTACCCATTATTGACAACCACACTACTCAAATTCTTCGAAGTTCTATATATATGAACCAATTTAGAAACTTTGTTCTTGAATCACTAGAACTTCACTAGAATTGGTGAATGTTACACGTGTGTAAAGTGATCACTCAAACCAGCCTATGACGGTCGTAAGCCCCGTAAATGCCCAGACTTCCATATTCTTCTTCATCTTTGATGAAATGTCAAAAAATAATATGAAAATAACTCCTGTAATTGGAGATAATCCAGATTTTGTGAACAAGTATTTGGACACACTCAAAATGTTGTAAATTTTACGTTTTGTTAGTTGGTCACTTTCTCCTGTACGACTATGATATGTAGTTTTCAATTTTCAGATAGGTATGCATATATAAATGTATTACCTCGATATAATGAATCTCAAAGGGTTTAGAAAAAATATCATTTCAAGTGATTTATTATATTAAGCTTTGGAAGGTTCAAAACCTGTTACATTTCAAGTGATTTATTATATTAAGCTTTGGAAGGTTCAAAATCTGTTACATTTCAAGTGATTTATTATATTAAGCTTTGGAAGGTTCAAAACCTGTTACATTGACGTTTACTCTCTTAATATCACCAGAGTCGCCTGTTATGTCTGTGTGACATTTGTTTTTTATTTTATTTTGATTGAATTGTATGTATGGATTTTATCTCTTACTATGCACAGTAATATAATAATTAAAAGAAAAATATATTTTGTAGGGCATTTTGGGGATCAAAATCAGAATTACGCAGATTTCAAGATGGATCTATATCCGAGGCATGTGTATGGAAGACTGATTCAACAATGGCTTCTAAACGGTTAATTGTCAAACAAATACTTTGCTATTTACTGCAGACCAA
The DNA here is from genome assembly GCF_059751285.1 of Brachycentrus maculatus. Lineage (NCBI taxonomy): Eukaryota > Metazoa > Arthropoda > Insecta > Trichoptera > Brachycentridae > Brachycentrus > Brachycentrus maculatus. The sequence continues at coordinate 333,746 of NW_028281216.1, forward strand.
ATTGGGTAGGTTAATATTGTAATAATATTTTTATTTAGTCATTGCATTGGTTAAATTTATCAATGGTTTTATATATAATATACATGAAATGCTTGGTCAAAACTTTATGATCCTCAATTATTTGAATATATGTGTTATCTGTTTTTAGGTATGGACAATAAGTTATTTTATATAGCTGATCAGTTTGAGTTCGTATTGCACAGTAAACGGTTTCAGCCGGCTAATTTTGATTACGGAACGGGTGAAGAGGCAGCTATGAAGATAAGTTCTGCATTTGACAGCCTTACAAAAAGTATGAGATCGCTAACTGACATGCCGTTAGAAATTAACTCGTTCCATGGCAAGTATTAACATTATTATCATTCTTTTAACACGTTGATTGCCGACCTGAAAAGCTGGATTTCAGGAGATGACCAAATTTTTTAAACTTGCTAATATTTTTTTAACTGGGTCTATATTACATTGTAAAGTGTGTCTTTACTTTTAATATTATTTAAGTAATGTTTAGCATTAAGGTGGAGACTGACCGGAGCATTTCGTCGTAACATAACGTCGCAACATGGCTCGCGGCGAGCATCAGCGAGCATCCGAAACTATGGATGGAGCGCTCGGCTCGCTGTACTGACTGCCTGAATGCTCGCATCGTAACATGTTACGTTACTCTATGTTATGTTACTCCGGTCAGTCTTCATCACGGTAACGCATGATCGGCCATCGGCTGACGAGCTGGGTAATGCGTATACACGTGACCGGTAGTCAACGTGTTAAACTGGCAAAAAAAAAAATCAGATTAATCATAATGGTTTTGATAATTTTACCGTACACTTTGTGCATGTAACTTTTATAATGGAAAATTTAACAGTTGTATTATTTTTTTAGGTATATCTCCGGTATTTAGTTTCTCTGATCCAATTCCCCACTTACCGTATGCTCCATTGAGTGTTAAAGGTTTCACCCACTCCGAAAAGTATAGACTTATCCGTGATGAAGTAAAGCAAAACCCGATCAAGAAAAGTGAAAGAGTAAATCTGTGCTCACCTTTGTTCACTCCAACGTTGAGAGTCATAATGCAACTGAGTAAGAATTTTGCATATTTTTAATTAAAACACAGTTTTGTTTAATGAAACAGTGTTTCCAGTAGTTTGTCCTAGCTACGTTAAAAACGTAGCTAGGACAATTTAAATATAAAACTAAAACACTTGTATCAGTGTTCAAAATATGTATGTTCGAAATTCATCAGTTTGTATTTTTATCTGTTGATAAAAACATCTGTATTTCTCGAAACTAGTTGCGTTTACACTAGTAAAAATGTTCTTATAAAAGTGTTGTATTTTTATATTGAAATCATCATGTTATTGGGCGAATTAATGCCAAATCAATAAATAATAAATATTTGACGAAATGAAACAACATCAAGACAGATTTACACCACAAATTAAATATGTGTCAAATAAATTAATAAATAAATTAAACCTCCAAGCACAAGAGCTCGATCTCTTTTTTGGAGAGAACTGCGTTTTTAATTTTAAGATTGTTAGAATATGAATTAAAATGGTAAAAAAACATTGTAACCATATTGAATAATGTATATATATTATTTGCAATGATCTTCTTTACTTCTTCAAACCCTTATTCGCACCCCAATGGTGCATAGGGCACTGCATCATATAAATGCAGTGGTATCTTGATCATTAAAACATAAAGGATAGGTGATCAGCCCTCCGCTTCAGGTACCAACCAGTCCAGGGTTAATATTGAATAAATATCAGAGTGAAAAAGTCACTAATATTTTTTGACCCCTTCCCCCTTGGGAATCGAACCCGGGTCCTCCAGAACAGTAGCCGAACGTGTTGACCATTACACTACAGAGGCGGACAATGCAATGACAGTAAAAGCATATTACCTTTTTTCTCATGGCGCGCACCACCCATTGATGTGACTTGATTGTTTTTCAATGCGTAATTATGTCGCTCCTTTACAGTGTTTTCTCACCCTTTAAATGCAGAGGATTTATTCCTCTTTATCTCCATTATTTAACTATATCAATTAGTTAATTAATAGAACTATATCAATTTTTTCTTCAATAAACAGGTCAGAGTGGGAAGTGGCCGGATGATCTAGAGGCCCTTCGTAGAATAAAGACGGCATTTAACATGCAAATATCAGAAGCCTTGAAGAGCCAGTGCCAGTTGACTTCACACCCTTGGAAAGACCATGTGGATGTGTTCAAAGATGGCTACGTATTCAGAATGGAAATTGCACACTGGAAAGAAATTACCCTAATGAAGGAAATAGTGGATAAAGATGGTGTGACCAAGTATAGAGATACGGAAGAGAGTTTAGAAGTGGAGTACAGGTTGGTGCATTTACCTAGACTGCGGATTGCACTTCATGGGTATGTTGACTACATTCATTTATTTTATACTCTTATTTTTTGCTTTTTACAATGCATGCATTATTTGAATAAAAAATTATGAACGTCTTACTAAGCAGAACCAGTGACTAGATGTTCATTTGCATTATAAAAAAATATTTCTCCAGGAAATAATAAAACAAATAATAAAACGTAAAATTATCTAAATTTATTATTTTTATTATAAAATAAAGTAATATAAACAACAAAAACTATACAAATAAACACTGTGAGAAAGATATAGATTTTAAGAAATAGTGATATTTACAACATTTTGAGTGTGTCCAAATACTTTTTCACAAAATCTGGATTATCTCCAATTACAGGAGTTATTTTCATATTATTTTTTGACGTCTCAATAAAAAGATTCTTTTCAGTTTATGCTCAATAAAAAGCTTCTTTTCATCTCACCAATAGATGTCTCTAGTGAAGTTCTAGTGATTCAAGAACAATGTTTCAAAATTGGTTCATATATATATATAGAACATCCAAGAATTTGAGTAGTGTGGTTGTCAATACAAGGTAGAATTGGTGAATGTCACACGTGTGTAAAGTGATCACTTAAACCAGCCTATGACGGTCGTCAGCCCCGTAAATGCCCAGACTTCCATATTCTTCTTTATCTTTGATGAGATGTCAAAAAAAAGTATGAATAGTGATATTTACCAATTACATAAAACTTTAATTATAAAAAAGAGTTGAGATTGTTTATTAAACACAATAGAATGAATGTCTTACTGATTTTTCTAAAATGTATGTTGTAGATTACACCACGGCAACAAGGCGTTCGGACCCGCAACATGCCTAGTGAAGCGCTGGTTGAGATCACACATGTTGGATTCCTTCCATTTTCCTGATATCTGTATCGACATGTTAGTCGCTCATGTGTTTTTACGACCTGAACCATTCCATGTGCCAACCCAACCGCAAGTTGCCTTCTGGAGGGCTCTTCAAATGTTCGCATCCTATGACTGGTCTACGCAAATGATTATTTTAAATTTTAATGAGGATTTAACAAGTACGTACAAAATATATATTTTTTCATAGTCATATTACATTAACGTACCCTAAAACTTTAATACTTGAACTTTGATGTGTTACTTGAGCCCAGTACAAAAAAAAAAGAAATTTGTATTTGGTCTACAATAATGAACGTATTGACATGATTAATTTTTTCCCTGACAGGTGACACTTATTGTCACGATACTTCGATCGATACCACGATCTAAATATTTTTTTTTATACTGGGCTCAAGTAACACATCACAGTTCCAGAGCCCCGTTCTACAGTATTAAAAAATGTATATTAAAGGTCGAATTAAGATTACATGGATTTAAAGGCATAAATTGGACTGAGTCCGTCTAATATGAAAGAGCACATTTTTTTCTTATTTCTTTATTTAGTTCCATGTATATAAATAACATTGTTTAATATCGACAGCCCCCACGTAAAGTAATCTATCTGCAAATCTGTTACTTTACAGGAGAGAACTTAGAAGATTTATTCAACATATTTTTTTTGATTAATTAACGATTTTATCTGAAATTCTAAACTAGTATTATATATTCAAAAACATGATAAAATAATGTTTTAAAACTTTATGCTTTGTCAAAATCAAGTAGTTAGCTTTTTAGGAGTTCAGTTCATTTCGAAAATTCCATGTAGATAGCGTCTTATATGCCTGAAAATTAGGCGTAATTTATTATTATTATTTTTTTTGTTTGTTTATATTTGTTGATAACGGTCAGTTAATAACATACACCAAATATCTCAAAATTGACAAAAATGTAGTAAGAGCACTTTACGTAGGGCATGTCGACATTATAACTTACATAATAATACATATTTACATTTTATTTGCATACTATCCTAGTCCTTAATGCAAAACATATCATTAATTTACTAGCACTAATTAGTAACTAAAACTAATGTTTATCTTTCATTTATCCATTTTATTTTAATTTTAAAATTCTTAGATAATGTTCCTTTTTCATGTCATCTGAATTTAATTTGTTTATTAATTTGTGAACTGTGGCTTTTTTATGCACAACTCCTAGCCAATGTCAGCAACTGTGATATTATAAAATTTGTAACTTAGTAAAAAAATTACATTTAAAAAAAAAAAATAGAACAAAAAACATTCCTATTTGATCTGAAACTTGCCCATCTCTTAAGGTGGTGACTGACCGGAGCATTTCATCATAATGTAGCGTAACATCGCTCGCAGCGAGCATCAGCAAGCATCCGAAACTATGGATGGAGCGCTCGGCTCGCTGTACTGACTGTAAGAATGCTTGCATCATAACATGTTACGTTACGACGAAATGGCTCCGGTCAGTCACCACCCTTACAGTTTATACACATTATGTAATTATTTTTTTATTTTACTCACCAAAAATTTATTCAAAGTTTTATGATTATGGTTTTAGGGGAAGAAATAACAGAAGTGGAGAGCAGTTTTACTGCCAATAGAACAACACAACCGGCAATGTTCTTCCTCACGCCTTACGAAGGGAAGAAGCCAAGTGTATGGAGTAAGGCAGCTCCCACTTTCCAAGTTCTGGCCAGGATACAGATTTTAGCGAAGGAGGCTTTGACTTTTGTTGATGATATTGTCTTCAAACAGTTCTCCAACGATGTTGATGTGAGTTCACCGATATTTTTATCCAATGGAATTATGTCGTTCATGACATTAGATATTACATACTTTTTCAAAATACGTATATACCTACAGGTTTACAGTTTAACCGTTGAATTTATTACAAGGAATATTTTGATGTATTGTATGTAGATGGCAAAAACATAATGTTTTAACATACTGTAGAACGGGGCTACTTGAACTTTGATGTGTTACTTGAGCCCAGTACAAAAAAGAGATCTAAATCTGTATTTGGTCTACAATAATGAATGTATCGTGACAATAAGTGTCACCTGTCAGGGAAACAATGAATCATGTCGATACATTCATTATTGTAGACCAAATACAGATCTAACTTTTTTTTTGTACTGGGCTCAAGTAACACATCAAAGTTCAAGTAGCCCTGTTCTACAGTACCTTTTGTACTATTTCAAACAATAATTATTTTGAGCACCAACATTGTCGATAATTTTATTATTTTTATTTTTATAAATGTGCGATAAACGACAAACCATTATAACGTGATAAAAACTAATTGGATTATATTTTGTATCATGCTCTGTACATCTCTGATCATATTAAAAATCAGGAATATGATTTTTCAGATAATTTTTAAACCTACCATTGAAGGATTTGACGTGTTAATACATCTCAATCCTGAATTAAATCCATTGAATTTTTTGGATATTAAGAAAAGCGCTAAAGGTCTTCCTAAGAAGTGCAATCTCTATGAAAAATCTGATGATGAACTGTTCCCAGTCGTCGATTTTGATCCAGTGCAAATCTACTTAAAGGAGTTGAGGGTAAGTAGAACTGCTAGATGAAGTGATTCATATTAATTTTTACAGTATTCATTGATGTTATGTCACAAAGTTATATTTAGTATTTAATAAAACATTTATTTTGAATTGCAGTCCAGTTACGATGAATTCGCTTTATTCTTCCACGATTCTTATGGCGGAGATGTAATAGCGTTATTATGGAAACCCCCAGCACTGGAATTCAAAGAATTTAAGGTTTGTTAGATGTATTTTCCTTACAAAACATTTTTACATACATAAAAAGTTTGTGTCTTATGTCTGTATACAATATTTATCCATTATTTTTATATCACAAATAACCCAGTAGCTAAATGCCATACAAAAATCAATGATATTGCATTAATAAACTAAGCAATTTTTCTTTTGTAAGTATTGCAGTGGTGGTAGTCTTAATCTAGTTTTTGAGACTCCAACCTTGTTTCGTAAGCTAACTTATTGAATTATCCCATTATTTTCAACCCTTGACTGAAAATGATAGTAACAAAATTCTTAGGAAATTAAAATCTATATAATTTTAGTTATAACCATTCTTTTTCTTCTAAAATTGATATTTTTTGACTTGGGCCACAAAGTTATTAAAATTGACATTTTTTAAATTACCATCATAGTTTTGATTAAGGCAAATCCGTGATTAAATAGAATATTTGTAATAATAAGTTACAACACACGTTTGAGATGATTTGTCGTTGCAGCACAATATACCAGCACAATATAAATGAGGCATTATTTTTTGTTTTTTGTTTTACAGACCTCTTTGATGAACGGGCGGAAACCGAGTGAGAGAAGTGGAAAAACTGGCCTTATAGCTGATCTGGACGCCATTCTTGATGGGTGTCTTATCCTAGGTGAAGGATTAGTGAAAGATATAGAAAATAAAACCAATTTGACATTGTGAATTATGGATTATATTTGAAAATAAAGGTTATAAATTATTTTATTTTATTTAATGACAAAACAATAATAACGACATACTGTTTATTTCCTTGATAATATTAACAAGACTTGTAACATGAAATCAGTCATCACATTATAATATTAAAATATTGTTAAAATATATTTTCTAAATTATCAGATCCTTCAATAGCAAACATGTATGATGTATTTTTTAAATGTGTATACCAAAAAAGTGTTATACAGAATGACGAAAAAGTAATGTAAATTGTGCGCATCCCCTTTTTCAATTCATGGTAGATTCATACATGACTTTACACTGATCACTCCTGACTTTTGAAATAAAGTGTGTCTCAAAAGTTCTTTGCCTAAGTGACAAAGAATACCATATTGTATTTTTTTTTTCAAAATACTTCTGCTTCTTACGATTGCGGAAAGCATGTGTGAAGGAACAAACTACAGAGGACGGGGTCATTCTCTGTAGTTTGCACCTTGTAGGTTAAGCTACCAAATTATCCCCGACATGAGTTGTAGCAAGTACAGCAAGTTGAAGAGACGAGCAGAAGATAGAGAAGGGTGGATACTGACCATGAAAGAAGCAAACCAATCACGTGTCCAAACCATCTCAACGCACCATTCTTCATTTTATCGATAATGTTCATTTCAGCCTTCCATTCTTTCCTTATTTCAACATTCGAACATCTATCATACATCGTTTTACCGCACATTCGTCTGAGGGATCGCATTTCGACTGCATTCAGTTAATTTTCATCCTTCCTTTGCCAATTCCATGCTTCACTTCCATACATTAGCGTTGGAACCTGGACAAACCCTGCAAGAAGAGTAAGAAATATAAATATTCATGTGTTCCTATTATGGTGTGGACTGACCGGAGTCATTTCGTCGTAACGTAACACGTTACGATGCGAGCATTCGTATAGTCAGTACAGCGAGCCGAGCTCCTTCCGAGTACACCATCCTATATTCGGATGCTCGCCGCGCATGTTACGTTACGACGAAATGCTCCTATCAGTCCCCACCTTAATATTTACAAATATAAAATCACTCAAAAAAATTGCTGATTTTATTTCATTTATTGTAACTGCAGACAGTTGGTAGAATTCCATATTGAATTGTTGGATAATATATCCAAAATTAAACACGATTAATGGATTGAATTCTACTTCATTTACATATATGATATGTGACGCGTTTCGTCTTATTAAGACATTATCAAACACTCAAGTGAGTGTTTGATAATGTCTTAATGACACGAAGCGCATCACATATCATAAGTTTATGTAAATAAAGTAGAATTCAATCCATTAACCGTGTTTAATTTTGGATATATTACCCAACGATTTTATTTCATATTTTTCTGGCGTTTCTCGTGTGTGTGATTATAATCCAGGATTTAGACCTCACATACTAAAAAAAGAGTTTCTGCTCAATAAAAAGCTTCTTTTCATCTCACCAATAGATGTCTCTAGTGAAGTTCAAGTGATTCAAGGACAATGTTTCAAAATTGGTTTATATATATAGAACTTCCATGAGTATTGTGGCTGTCAATAATGGGTAGAATTGGTGAACTTTACACGTGTGTAAAGTGATCACTTAAACCAGCCTATGACGGTCGTCAGCCCCATAAATACCCAGACTTCCATGTTCTTCATCTTTGATGAGATATCAAAAAAAAAATATTTCAGTTTAGGTTGAGAACTTTTCGGACATCCTAGTACCTATCTAAACGTTTTCTGTTGCGAGGGCTCCGGGCCGTTGTAATTGCACGTTTGTCGGAAAATAATTCCAATTTGTTTCCTGCAATTGGTTTATTGACAACACCATAATTGGGAAAGCGACACATTGATGGATTAAAACCAGATTGGTATCGTTTCACGGCTCGCTGAATGGGAATAATTATTATTTACCGATAACGCACCGACAAAATACCGATCGGACCAAATTTACAAGTAAATCATTCAAAATGTTAACATTCACGGAAGTGTTGCCCTAATAAACTGTTTTATTAAATAATTTAATTTTCATAATCATAATAATTCATACATATCGCTCACTCCTTTCAACAACGTCATATATCAAAAATTGTAAATTTTCAGTTGTGCATGTTTTCGGAATGCCCAAAAAATGTACTATATCCCAGCAAAAGCGGCGTATTTTTAACTTAATATTTACCCGCTACAGGGCAAAAAGTATTGTTCTTTGCATTTTGAAGAAAGAGTATTGTTTAATTTTATTTTAAATATACTAAGTATTTTTCAAATGGAGAAAAAACAATCAGGTTTTACCTAAAAAGATCTGTTGCGCAGTAAAAAGTTATTTATATTTATTTTAATACATATTATTATAATTTTAAACTTTAAAAACGATATCCTGAAAAATCAAGTTTTTTTTATATATATTATGAGTAAGCGATATGTGTATATTCTCGCGGAATCCGTATTTAATGTGGAATCACACATACTTTTCCGAATTTGTTTTTAGCATTTGGAGTTCAGCTTTTCAAGTTTTTCGTTGGGAAAAAAATGGATACGTGGTAGAAAAAATTTGTATAGATTTTTTGCATTCCGGAAAATATACGTATGCTTTCGTCTTCAAGGTCTTAAATCAGCATCTTGGCTAGTTATTCAATTGCGAAAATGTGATTTTTATTCGTTACTCTGTATTGAATCTACCGTACATTTGTGAATACAATTAATTATATTGTACATTCAACTTATATATGCTACTATATGTAGTACGGAAAATGGAACAACGGGTCGTAAAAATATAAATACAAATATTTGATCAGATCAGACAATATCGTATACAGTTATTTGTTCAGATAAGACAATATCGATGTGTGTCTACCGGAGAATTTTCTCGGAATATTGTAAAAATTTTCATATTTTTATAAGTGATCTAGAAATACAACATTTCTAACTACTGTACCTACATGAAAAGAAAATAATGTAATCACAATTTCTATGGATACTTGTACGTAGAAATCTATTTTATTATTTTTATTTTCTTGCAACAATAATAATTACATCACACTATTTTCCAAAGTTGAACATAAAAATCTATTTATTATTTTCTTGCAACAATTATAATTTGGTGATAATATTTTTACACAGTTGAACACAGTGGTGTAGTCGGGTCGGGGTGCATCGGAGCGGCGCTCTGCTTCTGGTCAGGAACAAGTATTATGTTTCAAATAAATAACTATTACAATATATTTAAGTCTCTTCAAACAATTGGAGATAATAACAAACGTATTTATTTCCGATGACCGGCAAAAGCCTAGACATTACAAATAATTTTAGATAATTTGAGCCATGTAGAAGTAGAAGAGACGATAAAAATTTACTCTCTACCTCCCCCCCATTCCCCTCACCACCTTACCACTTCACCATAGGGGTGCCGGTGCACTCCGGATTTTTTTTTGTATTAGGATTACACCACTGGTTGAAATAGAATTCAATTGTTTATTTTCATGCAACAATACTTAATGTTTTTGTTTTAATCGTCACTGGTGGTGGTATTGACTATCGGGAAAGTAATAAAAAATTACGAAATACATATTTCGACAGTTCGATATCAATAATTAATTTATTTTATCGTGTTATGTTTTTAAAACTAGTAATACCTAATCATTTTAAGGTTTTATTCATAAATACATTTGTGGTGTTCGCGAGGTTTACTATCCGATTTTATACAATGTGCATAAGTTATAATATAGAGAACCGTAACGTTAGTGCTTTAAATATTCATTTGGCTGTGTGAAATGTGCCACTTATAGAAAAAGATGAATTATTTTGGTAAGTGTTTATATTTCATTATTACGTAGTTTTAATATAAACTAAGAATATATGTATAAATGATTTTTGATGATGATTATTTAAACTTTTTTATGACATAATTTTGAAAAACCTAAAATTGACTTTTACCGCAATTGCTAATGGTTTGCACGTCTACGATTGTGCGACTACGGTTGTGCAACCCCAAGTGTCCAAACAATTAGTGCTATTCTATTATTCTTTTTTCCAAGTGCCATTAAATGCGACAAATGGATTCATTCAAAGTGTTTTTTTTGTTGTTTTTTTTTTTTGCGAGTGGTACGTTGTTCGGAAACCATAATAAAAAGTAGGAACTTTTAATTGTTTCAATAAATATCATTCTTATGCATACGTATATATAATTTTTATAACAAACCATTATTAGAAAAAATATATTAAAAGACAAACGTTTTCTCGATACCCGGATATTCTTAAAAAATAATTGAACTCGAGTTTAGAATATATCTTCACTTTGTAATTTCAGTCGTTTTTTATACGTGGATAGTAATAAATATTTAGTTTTTCATATCCTCTTGTGGAATATCATTTTGTTTATCTAGAATCTAAATTGTGTGAAAGATTTCGAAATACAGAAATGTACAAAAAAATGAGTATGTCCTATGTTTTACTACGGTAAGTATTATGTACTAGTATGAATGCGTCCTCGTAATCTGAATATTCGTTATTAGTCTCACGTCTCGCGCAGCGAGGGTCTGGGATAGGAAGACCTAAGAGGATTTTATGTTATCCAAAGAAGTATTATGAACCATGTCTTGTAAGTAGAAAAATGTATATTTATTACGTGAATGTTCGGAGATTTTCAAAACTTTGGGATCCGATGCAAAGTAATGGGATATGTCAAAGGATTCATCTATGTATGTAGGAATGATATGTGAATTTATAAACGGAATAGGGAAGATCTAGGTCCGATGTAACATTTTTACTTGTGTGGTTTTTGTGCTAATCCTAATTTAATTAATGTGATTTCGCCAATTGATTTGGCAGTCACTTTGTGGTAAAACTTATCAATTTTTAATTTAAGTTTTACTTGGTAAATACACTGTTTCAGAAAATCTATTGTGACACGTATTTCGATGCATTCCGAATAATTTTAAACACTGTATGTGATTAAGCTTCACATTCGGTGTTTTAAATGATGTGGAATGCATTGAAATACATATTACAATAGATTTTAAGAAGTAGTGGAATTTACCAAATAAAACTTTAATTAAAAATTAATTAATGTAACCCAACGTATTTACTCAATCTATGTCCACCCCTTCGTGGAGCACATGGATTCATAAACTGCCTGCAAGCTTTTTTGTTGGCTGTTTGCGTCCTCCTTAGAAAGGGTCGCGCCTTCAGTTAAAAAAAAACTGGCGACGATTGGCCAGCAGCGGTCGTTTCGATCTTTTTGTTTTGAATAAGAGGCAAGCTTGATGGCGGCTCTCGGGAGGCATGCGAGCTTCATGACCAACCAACTGATTCGTCTTTTCTTGGCGATAGTTGTGATCATGGGTTGACTTGTCCGTTAATTTGTTTCGTCGTTTCTTACGAAGTCAAACTATTGTACGCTTAAAATTCGTCGTTGATACGAGTACATATTCTCAAAGCTTTATAAGAGAATAAGATGGAAGTGTTGAATAAATAGAAGATTATTTGAAACTTAACTTGTGTTACTTTCGACCAAGACAACCCTTGAAATCCTTTGCAAATTTTCATGCGCCGTTTCACGTCTTTTCCGGGGAGTAACTTGCGAAGAATGGGGTTTAAAATGTTGTTTAATCCAAAAAGACGGTTACTTTGTTAATTGAATTGGCTGGGAGAGAGTTAGGTTGTTACATTGGACCCGTGTTACTTTAGATTCAGGTAACCCCTATCATTAGAGCCAATAATAAAGTAAACAGGATATTATTCAAAACATGTTTTCAATCGGGAATTTTTTGTTTATAATTTGCATTCACGTGTTTTGATAACAAAGCTATCAAAATTTTGGTAAGCAGAGAATGGAGACAGAAGATATGAAAAATATACTATTTTTTTACTAGAAGAAGGTTTAAGAGATCACGTAATGAAAAAAATAAATGAAGCTATTTTAGGAAGGTACTGTAAAGCAGGGGGCGCGGGAACGACTTGAACATTTATTTTTTAGGAATCGTCATTTTGCTGTTAAATAAGAAGGTAAACGGTTCTTTCCTCAAACTTGGTGCTGGGTTGACGTCGGAGTTCAAAGAGTTTTCCTCTACTTGACTCAGATGCTGACCTAAGTGACCACAGCATTTGTTTTTTATTTTATTATTTTTATTATTTTTTAATTCCTTTATTATATGTACCTTGTTTATACACGCGAGGTAAATTTACAATAGAGAAATTTTTAATTTTTCAATAGTGAAGCAGTGCAGTATTTGGTATATTTTTACGCAGTATTTGGTTGTAGCAGTGCAGTATTTGGTTTATTATTTACACAAAATTTTGTGTATTATTTACACAGTATTTAGTGTCAGAGAGAGTAATGGTTATCGTATAAATATTTTTCTTCATTTATAACGGTCTATTGGGGAAATTGTCACTTTTGTTTTTATTTTATACTCGTATACTCCCCCCCCATGTATGAAAATGAGTAAGTAGGTATGTTACAAAACGTAGGTAGATATTAGCTGTAATAAAGTACAGACGTTAGTACCTACATATTATTTGATTTGTGGCCCCCTTTGCATAACTTCCCCAAAAACAGTCCGCGCTAGAATTCGCGAATATGAAAAATGTCTGAAAATATTTTCAATTTGTATTGTTAGATTAAAACCGTGCTAGGGAATCCTCCAATTCACTGTATCAGTATTTCCGTACCGTTCCGGTTCCGTTTCAAGTATGTACGAGTATTCACCAAAAGACAAACCGGAACATCCGCCTGGTATAGCCGGAATATCGTTGTTAATTAGTCCGTATTTTGGTCTTCTACGCAGATGACATATTTTTCTCTGCAAATATATTCCTGACCAAAACTTATAAGAGTTTTTTTTTTAAATTTTTTTAAATTTTTATTATTATTTTTTATTCAACTTCTTGTACACATGTAGATGGAAGATGTCTTGTAGATGGAAGCTACAGATGCTTCTATCTACAGGTTTGAATATAAAGATATTCCGACACTAGTCGTTACAATATAACACTCAAGTGGTAAAAATCAAGTGTCGGGTAGTGGTCCCGTGGTTAGTGTCGCGGACTCTTAAGTCAGAGTTTCTCGGTTCGAGCCCACTCTACCGCAATTCGATACCTATTTCTAATAATGAGCCGCTTAGGCTCACAGAAATAGCATGAAATTGAAACATTTGTGTAAACAATAAAAACACAAGTATTTCTTTTAATTAAAAAAAAGTGTTTTACTTATTTTAATTTTATTTTATTTACCCTGAAGAGGGCAACAGGTTTGAATTTTATTTTATTTACAGTAATAAACTAAACCCTGAAGAGGGCAACAGGTTGTTTCCGAAACTAGTTGGTTAATAAAAATGTGAGTGGATCAGAACACAAAGCATTTTTATTTCTCGAAATAATATGTTCAAATGTTTTTCATAAATTAGATAAGAACACAACAAACTTACAGAAACAAATAAAAGTACAGGTCAAATACATATATAATTTGAGTGAAAACTTATGTATCTTACAGAAATCATTACATAATTTTTAATTCGATCACCTATGTCTACTCTCTTAGACATATACTCGTGTGTATCTTTCAGAACTAAACACATTTAGATTAAAAAAAAAACATTGAAACACATTTATTGTCTTTGAGATACGACTTCAGTGTCCAGTTTCGGTTTTGGCATACATGTATATCCTAAAAGTCTCCTTCTACAGGCGGTAAATATCACAAATGGTCCATTATATCATATTGTACTGCCGATAAAATTTACAAGTCCCCGTTAGTTTGGTAGACACGTCCTTCCATAGCCTTACACTCAGCTTTAAATGCGGATTAAATTCCATTTAAATGCAAAGATTATGAGGATAATTCAAATGTCATTGGGAAAACAAGTCGTAAAGAGCTTACAAACGACGTGAAAGGAAGAATTACTTACCTATTATACAAGACGATTGTACGAGGCGTCCATTATCGGTTTTCGTTAAATCGGCTTACCGGTAAATAATACATATAAATATCTCTGTAGAATCTTCTGCAAATAAAATTTCGATTACCGATATTTTCTTTATCAAAATTGCTAACGCAATTCAAATGCATTGCACGATTTATTGTTTTTTTTTTGCATTCGTCTGCCTCATGGTCGTTTAGTATCACGCAGAAGCTTTGGGTTCCTTGTTTGGCTGAATTCACAAAAACATAAATTTTTAATATGGATTCCGCCATTTTTTTTTTACACAGATATCTCAATAGACACCAATAATGTGATTAATATTTGAAGCGATTTGTAGCATTGTAATTTTCTATTTTAAAATTTTCTTTCAATAATTTAGACACAAAAAAGATATTTTTAAGAAATGGAAGACTAGTCATTTACATGACTCATGATCTGTTATTGGCTAATTTTAATGATCGCTTTATAAACTGTATAACATGTACCAACCTTTCCACGACTTAACATCTAAACTGCTTTGATTTAACAATCTTCTTAATAGCATCCAAACACAATGGGGCATAGGGCAGTGCAGAAAATTGATGCAATGTTAAGTTCATTGTTAATTATATAAAAGCAAGGTGATCAGTCTTACGCTTCACGTACCAGTCTAGGGAAATATGAAATGAATATATCAGTGAAAAAAATGCTGATATTTATTTTGGATCTTCTGGGAATCGAACTCGGGACCTTCAGCATGGTAGCCAAACTCAGTAACGACTATACACTATATGCGGAGAAAATGCTTCAACTAAATGATTTAACAATAGATTGACAATTAAACGTTATTTATATATTACAGTGACAGTCCTAACTTTTAAAAAGAAGAAAGTCTACTGTTGAAATGTTAGGGTATTGCGCGGCTTTTATAAACTCTATTGCAGCGAAATTTCATAGTGGCTTACGAAAAATATGATATTATTCGAAAATCTCATTTTATAATGTTATTCCAAAACACTTCAATATAAATTCGGGGTTAGATCAACATTACAAAGATTTGAATATAATATATATTTAAAATTTAGTATCGACAGAATTTGTGAGTTTAAAATAACCGTGTAATTTAATATAAAAAATAATAAAATTTCAAATTCAACGTACTTGACAAATAAATCACAAGAAAACGGATTCAAAGTTAGTTGAAAAATACGATGAAGGAAAATTCGCAAATACATATATTGGATTAAATTTTAATTTTAATGAGAGACTTTGCATCTACGTCTCAGGAGAGAAGCGCGAAAGGAAAAACTCTTAACATTTCAGGATTTTATTTGTAAAAACGTTGTAGTTTTTTTAATGCAAAGTTGCGAGAGAGTACATATTTTAAAAGCAGTGGAATATCATTTTCATATTGAAATTAAAATAAAATAAATTCATAGTTGAAAGTTTATCGACACGTCTGACAAATAATGTTTCTGTAATATAATTACTGACAAATAAGCAAATTAGACAGGTGCCGCGGTGTAGTTGGGTAGACGCTCGACTGCGAAACTGGCGTCGCGGGTTCGATTCCCACCCATCGCAATATAAATTCAAGAAAGGTTTATTTTTTATTGATCTGGATGTTTGTGATGTATTTTTCACATTCACCTTCCTTATTATTACAATCCTATTATTACAATCCTACCTGCAGATAAGCCTCTAAAAGTAGAGGCTTACTGGGTTATTCCTAAAAAAAATTAAGTGGAAAAAAGTGATATTCATGTATGTACATGAATATCACTTTAATATCCGATTACATGAAATGTAGAAGTAAATCATTATTTCTTTAATATGCATTTCATTGTTTATATTCGTATACTTTCAAAAGAAGAAGAAAAAAATGCTAAATCCGTTTTATTTCAGTAATGTAAAAAATTCTTTTTGTTCTTGACTTTAAATCCATATTTTGTTTAATATAAAATAAAATAACAACTTTGTAATTATTTACACATATTTGACCAGCAGCCGGGTTTCGTCGTAACCGGCATCATCAGAATGTCATTTTATATGATTGCATTTTTTATCTGACTGCATATTTTGTATGATTTTTGCCACCTGTCCACATCTAAATATTGCATAGGGTACCCTTTGATAGGCTAACTTTCTGACAATTTCCTTTCCCCGCCGATAAATTTCGACAGGGGAGCGCCATGGCAAAAAGATTGAGAACCTGTGTTTTAAGGGCATATTCAAATCTTCCATATTGCTTTCAGAGACCTGGTATAAAACATTACAAACGTTGTTGAATATCCACGTGAATTTTTCACATCTCATCTGAAGACGTCTCGTGTTCCATGATATTGCATTTCTTACGTGTCACACTGTAAATGTTTATACTCACGTTCTTGTACCTTGTCTCTACAACCGAGCGCTGGAATGAATATTTCCCAATAGTATCCATGATCAATTTCAAAAGGCAAAGATAAAAATGTTTTATGCTATGGAAGTTGAAAAATTTCGAAAGATAATCGTTAAATCATCTTCACTTCCCAAAGTAGGTACATGATTTACCCTACGGATCCATATTCTTTGGCACCTGGTGCACAGTGCTCATGGCGCCCCCCCCTTCGTATGTAAGTGTGTGTGTTTTTAGGCGTGTGTCTGTGTTTGTGGGTGTGTGTGTGTGTTTCTAGGCGTGTGTGTGTGTTTTAAGGTGTGTGTCTGTATGTGTAGGCGTGTGTCTGTGTTTGTAGGTGTGTGCTTATGTTTGTAGTTATGTATGTGTTTGTAGGTGTGTGTCTGTGTTTTTTTAAGTTTGTTTCTGTATTTGTAAGTGTGTGTCTGTGTTTGTAAGTGTGTATCTATGTTTGTAGGTGTGTGTTTGAGTTTGTAGGTGTGTGTCTGTGTTTTAAGGTGTGTGTTTGTGTTTGTAGGTATGTAACTGTGTTTGTAGTTGTGACTATGTTTGCAGTTGTGTGTATGTATTTGTAAATATGTGTCTGTGTTTGTAAGTGTGTGTCTGTGTTTGTAAGTGTGTATCTGTGTTTGTAGGTGTGTGTTTGAGTGTGCAGGTGTGTGTCTGTGTTTTTTGGTGTGTGTTTGAGTTTGTAGGCGTGTATCTGTGTTCGTAGGTGTATATCTGTATTTGTAGGTGTGTGTCTGTATTTGTAGGTGTGTGTGTATATATGTATGTGTGTGTGTGCGCATTTGCGTGCGTGCGTTTGTGCGTGCGTATATTTATTGAGCTCCAATATAACATATTATTACAGCTTATGTTGCCCGAAAAAACAAAACCGTTTCTTTAAAAAATGCAATAATCCATATCGTGGATGTAACCGAATAAAAACACAGTGCTCCATAAGAGCTTAAAATTGCGGCAATAACTGCTTTAGCTCTTTTTTAATGCGCAGCTTGTAATTGTCGCAGTCAGGGTCGTTATTGCTATTATAAAAAAAAACGACTTCGGCATCTTCTGGCTGCCTGCCTGCCTGTGTGTGTCCTGCTAAAGAGTTATTACTGTTTCTAAACTACAGTAAAGAAAATAAATTTGGATATTTTCCCCGAATCAGCCATTGTATAACATAGTTTCGCATAAGTAAAGGTCCATTAAAGTTTCCCAACAAAATTTCACCGTATACAACACTTTTTAAAGAATTTGGCGCTTTTTTATTATTGTTATGAAATTATTACCGTCATTTCAGAAGCCCTAAACCTGACGTCATCGTCGATCTGACATTTCGCGAGATTAAAAATATTTGTAGAATTATAAGAAATATACTAACTAACTAACTAACTAACCATCACGCCGCTTCCCCGCAGGGGTAGGCAGAGAGAATAGAGCGCCACACCACTCTGTCCTTGCAAACATTCTTCGCCTCTTCCACGTTCATGCATCTCCTCATAGATACCCGCCGATTGTTACGACTCCTAACCTGACCACATTCAAGTATTTGGAATACCTGATCGTGCCATGTTTTTCTCGGTCTTCCTCTGCTTCTTTTCCCACTAACATTCGCCTCATAAATTTATTTTACCGTTCTTTCCTCACTCATTCGTTTTACATGTCCAAACCATCTCAACACACCTTTCTTAATTTTATCGATAATGCTTATCTCAGCTTTGCATTCCTTCCTTATTTCACTATTCGCACATCTATCATACATCGTTTTGTCGCACATTCTTCTGAGAGATCGCATTTCGACTGCATTCAGTCTACTTTCATCCTTCTACCATAATACCACACTAATATTTACAAAGAAGGAAAGTATGTCGTAAGCTCAAAAATGTGAAAAATCTAATGTTTAATTTACATATCTTTTAGTAAATCTATTTCGTACGAATAAAATACTTGGATCAGTAATGATTTTTCTAACAAACTATTTTTTTTATTTTATACTACCTGCACCTGGCCACGCGTTGCTGTGGCTCAGTCTGGTTAAATGGAAAAGAGAAAGCACAAATTACTAAAAAAACACCGGCCACTGGCGTTTTTTTCAGCAGCTGTCAAGGAGTACGCTGTTCGCGATGAGCAATATTTTCTATTTGTAAATATTGCTCTTTGTTGTTCTTGTGTGTTGTCGTTATGTTCAACAGATGGCGCTGCCATTGCCGTAAAAAAGGTGTGTTAAAAACATACGTTTTTACCTGTTGCAAATGTATATAAAACATTATATTATTCGAATGCAACAGTGAATAATAGCTTTAGGAGATTTGAGATTCCGAATAAACGTATATTTAGATTTTTATTTAAATAAATCTACAATGCAGTGATGCTTAATGCTTAAAATCCAAGATTAAATTTCTTATTAAGTCGAAAAAATAAAATAAGAATATTCAATCAAAGATTCACTTTGTTAAAAAAAAGTCAAATACCTTCATATTATAAAAAATAATATAAAACACTATAATCAAAAATAGACAACCCCTGATAAAAAGTGTCAATATGTATTAAAGTATTTTACAGGAAACTGCCATACGAGCATGTTTTTTGAGAACTTTTGAACACGTGTCTATTTTTTCGAACTTTCAATCCATATTTCCACTACTTTTCTTTATCCCTTGAAATATTGTGATGTTTTAACTGTTCAACAAAGTTTTCCATTTTTGTTTGTTTATGATGGCTATCGCACCAGCTCAGAATTCAAGAGTGTTAATATTTTGATTGGATTATTTCACCCACACACACACACACACATATATATATATTTATATATATATATATATATATATATATATATATATATATATATATATATATATATATATATATATATATATATATATATATATATATATATATATATATATATATATATATATATATATATATATATATATATATATATATTTATATATATATAAATATATATATATATATATGTATATATATACATACATATATATATATATATATATATATATATATATATATATATATATATATATATATTTATATATATATATATATATTTATATATACAATATATATAAATAAACAAACATACTTTAGTTTGCTACTCAATTTTTATTCTATAACTTCATATTGCATTTTCGAGATCTATTTAATACAATGGTAAAATTTAGACTCACTCTGATAGTTGATACTCTGCATAGTTGCAGAGAGTGAATTTATTGCCAATCTAAGTCTTAATTTCAAAAATGGCCATAATTTAAAATGGCGACCAACGCAACATGGTTGTAGTCCAGCAACTCTAGATTTTAACCACCAATGATTATATCTTGACGATAAAAACTGCTGTATTTCATTAAATGATTTTTATATATACTGCCATATTCTGAGCTACTTATTTATATTTTGTTTTATAATAAGATGCAATTAAAACGTTATTTTAAAATTTAATCAAGGAGATATATACATATTACACTTGTTCTTCATTTAGCTTGGATCTATTTTAATCTTTGCCCATCTACGTACGTAGTTTATCACATACATATGTACTCGGATACTACATATTTAGGTTATTGAGAAAGTTCTATCATGTCTACTATAAGTACGAACTGGGGAACTAATTCAGTCGATTAGTTAGGGTGCACAGTTCAAGCATCTTCTTCGAGGCTAATATCTCTTGAACGGAATTCGGTAAACCGTGGTTAGCATATAGGTCGGCAAAGTGTGGCTCGGGAGCCGTGTCCGGCGTTTTAACCTCTAAGAGATGGAGGCGCGTTGCAAGATCCTGGGTGAGCATCTATCCGACGCCGGATCCGTGATAGTTCATAAAGAACTCTCACGAGAGGTGGTATCATACATGATAAAAAAAGTGAAGGACATTGCTACCATAAACCGAGGACATAAAATGCCGAACTCTCTTCTAGTGGAACGGAAGGTCATTTGACGACAGTCAACAGTCAGGTTTCTCCTGAAGAGTTTTGCGTGGTTTCCACCTAGCAATGAGCAAATTCCAAGAAGTTCCTGATTGGAACACACTAGATTTTTACTCTTGTTCCCAACAGAGATTAAAATAAAACAATTTTTTAGCTAGAAGAAACAAAAATTCACTTAAATTATAAATTTTTAATAAACCTTGTTGGTTAAAGCAAGGTAAATAATAAATGCAACTCCCATCTAAAAAAAACCTTTTGAGTGCGACTCCGGCACAAATATCCACGGGAAGGTTCTTCGACTCGTGATTTTTTGTTTCAAACATGAAACTTATTATAAGCACACTGAGAAATTGTCTTATGGATGAGAACCTCAAATCGTGCTAAAAATAGCAACATGCAACCCTGACTTCATCGAATCAAACTTTCAAAGGAGATGCAAGGATAATATTCGCAATAAGAGATGTCCTTATGAATACCTTACTTCCAATTTTTTTTATCAGTGAATAAAATCCTTATTTTATGTGAAATTGAATTAATTAGGTGTGCCCGTAATTTAATGAAGGTCTTATGTTATAATTAAGGTGTACTAGAATAGCAAACAAATTAAGGTAACAAGATATTTTAAATCGTTGTTATGTGCATATTTGGCTCTTTGGATAATAAGTTTGACGACCACTGGGTAAGCAATTAGGTACCTAGGCAATATATCTCCCGAACATCGCACACAGGTTTTCACATTATTCGGCAATTCCTCGAATGGTTGCAAAGATTGATATTTAACACGACGTTAAAATTTAATTGAAAATCAATTACATCAAAATTTTAACATTTGAACTAAATATTTTATTTAAAAAAGACATACTAAGAACACTATTTTAAAGACATACTATTTTTCGTCGACATCTTAATCGTCGACCAAACTAATTCGCACCAAAAAAATTTGAAAGTTTTTTGGTGCAAATATCAAAGACACTAGATCAGGAGTAATAAAGAGTCCATGTCAGTAGTGGGAGGCTCCAGAAGGCTCACGACAAAACATGAAAAAGGAAAAAAAGCACAAAATGTTTTCTAAAGTTTGGTGTGTGTCTACAACCTCAAAAAAGGAAATAGGATAATAAAATCAAACAATTTGAAGTAAATGTATTATAAATTTTAGTATATACAAGGTCAGTATGGGTTTGATATGTCCAAAAATATTGTAAAGAATAACTAAAGGGTTCCGGTGACCTAATTTTATATTAATATTGGTTAAACTCTTATTTAAACTCTTCGCAGTGTTACATGTCTAACAATCGTTTTCTAAAATATCATGTTTTAAAATGTCTATTACCGGCTTAACTGCCCGAGCTTTAATTTGATAACGATAAAAATAAATTTAAACTGGTACTTACAGAGCAAATAAATCAATTTAAAAAATAAAATGGATGAGTTAATTGTTTTACTTTTAATGATTCCATATTCTTAACGTTGTAAAATCATTTAAAAATATTCCGGGTTTTTAAATGAAATTTGTCCGCCTCCGTAGTGTAATGGTCAGCACGCTCGGCTACCGTTCTGGAGGTCCCGGGTTCGATTCCCAAGGGGGGTAAAATAAATATAAGTGATTTTTTCACTGTAATATTTATTCAATATTACCATGGACTGGTACCTGAAGCGGAGGGCTGATCACCTTTCCTTCATGTGTAAACGATTAAGATAACACTGCGTTAATATGACACAGTGCCCTATGCACCATTGGGGTGCGGATAAGGGTTTTATTATTATTATTATTAAATGAAACTACTGCAGTTTGACAGATAAAATAGGATTTAAATCGGTACTCACTGAGAGCAAATAAATCAATTTGAAAATACAGTTAATTGTTTTACTTTTAATGATTATAACTTCTTAACGTAAAAAAATCATTACAATAATAATACAGGTTTTTGAATGCAGCTACTGCATTTTGAAAGATAATAGGATTAGGAAGATAATCGGTAACTACTGATTGTAAATAAAAACTTGAAAATAAAATGGATGAAATATTTGTTTTACTTTTAATGATTACAACTTGTTCGCGTCATTAAATCATTAAAATAATAATAAAGGTGTTTAAACGAAATTACTGGATTTTGAAAAATAATATAGATTAAATAGGATTTAAATAGATGTTATTTTTCAATCAATACAATTGGATCAATTTGAAAATAAAATAAATGAATTCATTTATTTATTTTTAATGATTACAACTTCTTACTTAAAAAATTAAACATCATTAAAATAACAATAAAGGAATTTGAATGAAAAAACTACATTTTGAAAGATAATAGGATTGAACGGTGACTACGTAAATATAAAAAAAATGGATGAATTAATTATTTTACTTTTAATGAACATCATTAAAATAATAATACAGGTATTTGAATGAAACTACTGCATTTTGAAAGATAATAGGATACTCGTAGCTATTCAAGTAAGAATAAATAGAACATTAAGAAGACGGAAATGAAATTGTCTGTATTTTCAATTCCATTTTGCATTTCCTCTTAATTCATAAATCTCTCTCCTCTTCTATAAATATTTGAAAATGGCAACACGAGACGTTCCGCTCGAAATTCAATTTTAGATCTCGGCGTTATAATTTAGGACTTCGGCTGCAACAAGAATAGTAAGGTGAATGGATCGGGGTGAGAGGAGGAGAGGGGCGTGTTGGTCAACGGGGGGCGGAACTTCCTCAGGGGTGGTTCCAGCCCTGTGACAACTTCCTAGACATGCAT